>NC_092054.1:39818092-40075664 GCF_003086295.3 Arachis hypogaea | reverse complement strand
TCAAGGGAACTACTAGCCCGACTGAAGCCGATACGTGGTTTCAAGCCATGGAACGAGCACTGCAAGCGCAGGTGGTACCTGAAGGGCAGCGTGTAGAGTTGCTACCTATTTGCTCACTGGGGAAGCGTCGCATTGGTGGCAAGGAATCCGACGCCTCCTGCAGCAGGGTGATGATTATATCACCTGGGACATCTTCCAAGAGGAATTCTATAAGAAGTACTTTCCGACTTCTGCTAGGACGGCCAAGGAGCTTGAATTGTTGCAGCTGAAGCAGGGTACTATGTCTGTATCTGAGTATACTGACAAGTTTGAGGAGCTGTTCAGATTCTCTCGTATGTGTCAAGGGACTCCGGTGGAATATGAGGAATGGAAGTGTGTTAAGTACGAAGGAGGACTCTGGAGTGATATTTTCAGTTCAGTGGGACCAATGGAGATTAGAACTTTCTCCGAGTTGGTGAACAAGTGTAGGGTTGCTGAAGAGTGTGTGAAGAGGGCAGGCGCTGAGAAAGGAAGTCACAAAGGATCGTTTCCACAGAACCGAGGCAAGAGCTTTGCACCTAGAGGTCCGTCTTTCAAGAGGGGAGGTTCTTTTAGGAGGCCCAACAACAACTACTCCCAAGGGAAAAGGTTTGGGAAGCAGCCTCAGAATGATCAAGCTTGTACTAGGTGTGGGAGTCACCATCCGGGAGTACCATGCAAGGCCGGATGGGGTTTGTGCTACAATTGTGGAAAGGTAGGGCATAAAGCCGCAAGTTGTCCAGAGAAGCAAAAGCAAGGTGCTGGGAGAGCACAACAGACTGGTCGGGTGTTCACCACCTCAGCTGTGGGTGCAGAGGGATCCGAGACACTCATTCGAGGTAACTGTGAAATGGCTGGTCAAATTTTAAATGCTTTATTTGATTCGGAAGCATCGCATTCATTCATTGCATTTGAGAAAGCCCATGAGTTAGGATTGAAGATCGTAACCTTAGGTTATGACTTAAAAGTGTATAATGCTACCCATGAAGCCATGGTAACTAGGCTAGGATGCCCGAAAGTTTCGTTTAGGTTCAAGCAGCGTGATTTTGTCCATAATTTAATCTGCTTACCGATGATCGGTCTTGATCTTATCTTGGGATTGGACTGGTTATCTGAGAACCATGTCCTGCTTGATTGTTCTACAAAGTCGGTGTACTTTATGCCGGAAGATACAGAAGGACCGGTCGTGGTGAATAATTATTACTTGAATTCGATGATGGTGAACTGTTCTGGAATCGAATGTCAGGGTATCCTGTTGTTAACCGTGGGTGTTTCGGGTGATGATCAAAGGTTGGATCAGATTCCGGTAGTGTGTGAGTTTCCAGAAGTGTTTCCCGATGATATTGAGGAATTTCCACCTAACCGAGAGGTCGAGTTTGCTATTGAATTGGTGCCTGGGGCGGGACCAATCTCAAGTGCTCCTTATAGAATGTCACCGTTAGAGATGGCCGAGCTAAAGTCTCAGTTAGAGGAATTGTTGGGTAAGAACTTTATCCTACCAAGTGTTTCCCCGTGGGGTGCTCCAGTGTTACTGGTAAAGAAGAAAGATGGAAGTATGCGACTCTGTGTGGATTACAGGCAGCTGAACAAGGTCACCATAAAGAATAAGTACCCATTGCCGAGGATTGATGATCTCATGGATCAGTTACAAGGAGCTGGGGTTTTCTCTAAGATTGATTTGCGATCCGGTTATCACCAGATAAGGGTGAGGGGTGAGGATATCCCTAAGACCGCTTTCAGGACTCATTATGGTCATTACGAGTACACTGTAATGTCCTTTGGGTTGACGAACGCTCCTGCAGTATTCATGGATTACATGAATAGAGTGTTCCGTCCGTTTCTGGATAAATTCGTGGTTGTCTTCATTGACGATATACTAATTTACTCCAAGACTGAAGAAGAGCATGCGGAACACTTGCGGACCGTGTTGCAGATTTTAAAGGAGAAGAAACTCTATGCGAAACTGTCTAAGTGTGAGTTCTGGAAGAGTGGGGTGAAGTTTTTGGGTCACGTGGTGAGTAAGAAGGGAATAGCCGTAGATCCAACCAAGGTAGAAGCTGTGATGGATTGGAAGCAACCAACCACAGTAACCGAGATAAGGAGTTTTCTGGGTTTAGCTGGCTATTACCGAAGGTTCATCAAAGGCTTTTCGCAATTAGCTTTGCCGTTGACAAAGTTAACTTGCAAAGACACTCCGTTTGTTTGGAATCCTGAGTGCGAGGAGAGCTTTCAGGCATTGAAGAAAAAGTTGACCACTGCCCCTGTGTTAGTGTTACCTGAGCCGAACAAACGATTTGAAGTGTACTGTGATGCCTCACTAAAGGGTTTAGGATGCGTGCTGATGCAGCATCATAATGTGGTGGCGTATGCCTCACGACAGTTGAGACCTCACGAAGTTAGTTATCCTACGCACGATTTGGAACTCGCTGCGGTTGTGTTTTTCTTGAAGGTGTGGAGGCATTATCTCTATGGGGTTAAGTTACAAGTCTTCTCCGATCACAAGAGCTTGAAATACCTCTTTGATCAGAAAGAGCTTAATATGAGGCAAAGGAGGTGGATGGAATTGTTGAAAGACTATGACTTTGAGTTAAATTACCATCCTGGAAAGGCGAATATAGTGGCGGATGCGTTAAGTCGAAAGTCGTTATATGCGTCTTGGATGATGCTTCAAGAGGAGAAGTTGCTCAAGGGATTCGAGAGTCTAAAAATTGGTGCTCGAGGAGTATCTGGAACCTTGTGTTTGAGCCGATTAGAAATCTCGAGTGACTTTAAGTCCGAACTCCTAAAGGCTCATGAAAATGATGAAGCGTTATGGAAGGTGTTACCGGCTATCGAGCAAGGAAAACAGTGGAGAGTGTCGGAAGAAAAAGATGGGTTATGGAGATTCAAGGGTAGGATCATTGTGCCGGATGTTGGCACTTTGAGGCAAGATATCTTAAAGGAGGCACACAAAAGCGGATTCTCCATTCACCCGGGGAGTACTAAGATGTACCATGATTTAAAGGCGATGTTTTGGTGGCCGGGTATGAAGAATGATGTGGCGGAATATGTTTCAAAGTGCTTAACTTGTCAAAAGGTAAAGATTGAACATCAAAGACCTTCCGGGATGTTGCAACCCTTAGAGGTTCCGCAATGGAAGTGGGAAAGTATTGCAATAGACTTTGTGTCGGGATTGCCAAGGACTAGGACTGGTTTTGATGCTATCTGGGTGATCGTGGACCGACTGACAAAGTCAGCTCACTTTTTACCCGTTCGGATGACTTACACCCTTGAGGAGCTAGCTCGGTTATACATAAAGGAGATTGTGAGACTCCATGGTGTACCTACTACTATAATCTCTGATAGAGATCCTCGTTTCACTTCGAGGTTCTGGGGTGCATTTCAGAAAGCTTTTGGAACTCGATTAAGCTTGAGTATAGCGTACCATCCTCAAACAGATGGTCAATCCGAGAGGACGATCCAAACACTAGAGGATATGTTGAGAGCTTGTGTTTTGGACCAACCGGCGAGTTGGGATCGGTATATGCTGTTAGTGGAGTTTGCATACAATAATAGTTACCATGCGAGCGTTAGAATGGCTCCGTATGAGGCGTTGTATGGGAGGAAATGTCAATCTCCGCTATGTTGGTATGAAGCTGGAGAGAAAGGCTTGTTGGGGTCGGAGATGATAGCTGAGACCACTGAACAAGTGAAGAAAATCCGAGATAGGATGCTTACGGCGAAGAGTCGCCAAAAGAGTTACGCCGATCAGAGGCGGAAGCCCTTGGAATTTGAGGAAGGAGATCATGTTTTCCTTAAGGTTACTCCGACCACAGGAATAGGTAGAGCGATTAAAGCGAAGAAGTTGAATCCTCGATACATTGGTCCATTTCAGATCCTGGAGAGGATTGGACCGGTGGCATATCGGATGGCTCTACCACCTCATCTTTCGAACCTGCACGACGTGTTTCACGTGTCGCAGCTTCGGAAGTACACCCATGATGCTAGCCATGTGTTAGAACCCGAATCGGTTCAGTTAAGGGAAGATTTGACGCTTCCAGTGGCTCCAGTCAGAATTGATGATACTAGTATCAAACGGTTGCGTGGAAAAGAGGTTTCATTAGTCAAAGTGGCTTGGAGTCGAGGCGGTGTTGAGGAACACACTTGGGAACTTGAGTCGGAGATGTGAACGGATTATCCGCACTTATTCTCAGGTAATTGAATTTGAATTTGAATTTTGTGGGCAAAATTCCCAATTAGGTGGGTAGAATGTAAGACCCGGTTAATTAACGGCTAATTAACCCATATATGAGAATTTATTCTAGGAAGCCAAAAATGATATTTTTATGGCTTAATATGATAGAGGAAATTGAGACGAGAATTTCGGTACCAATTTTATGGAAATCGGACCAAGATTGGACCGAACGGGCCAAACCGGTCCAACCGGACCCAAAGTGAGCCCTTGGCCCAACATAACTAAACCAAAACCCTAGTTTTCAGCACTCTCTCTCCTCACACAACACTAATACACGCTGAAAAAGAGAGGCCATGGAGGGAAGAACACTCTCTCAAGTTCTTTCTCTCACTTGATCTTCAAACCACCATAACTTTTGATCTAGAGCTCCGATTGCTGCTCCGTTTGCGGCCACGCGTTCACCGTGGAGAGCTCTACAAAACCCATACAATCAATCTTGAGGTAAGCCACGTTTTACTGTTCGAAATTCCAGCCCTTGATTTCGAGTTTCATGAGCAAAAATGTTGAGATTTTGGGTTCTTTGATGTTATAGGACCCAACTCTCTTGAAGGAGAAGGTTAATCTTGTCTCCTTGGACCTTGGGTGTGGTAAGATTCTCAACTCTAGTGTAATTTGTTGTTCTATGAGGTTTGGGCATTGAGATGTTGTGTGTGGGTATGATGATTGTGGCTTAGGTTGTGTGTATGTGAATATTGGAGCTTGATTGGTGATTTTGGAAAGCTTGGAAGAGGGTTTTGTGTGACAAAATCTGTTCTTGGAGGTGTTGAGACCTTGAGAGCTTGAGGAAAAGTGGTTTGGAAGTGCTCCGGTTGAGCTTGGAAAATCGGCTAAGGTATGGTTTCGGTTTCCCATATCTAATATGTAATGTGGTAGAAAATACTTAGGCTAGAGGCCCTAAGATAGGCATTGAATTGTTGGTGTTGTTGAATGGTTGAGATATATGATGTGTTCATATATGTGATTATGAATATTGATGCCTTGATTGTGTGATATATAAGAAATGCATGTTGTGATATATGCTTGATGGATGATTAAGGTTGAATTGGTGGGTGGTACCATGTTGATGGTGAGTATGATGTTGATTATGTATAGTGATTGTTGATTGGAAATGGCATTGTTGGAAAATTGGGATGAGGAAGGATGTATGACGTGATATTGTGTTTGTCCTTTAGCCATTTGATAGAGAAGTGTTAAAATGGTTGGATGTGGTTTTGGGAATTTTGGTAAAATGTCAATGTGTGAGTTGAGGATGGCTTATTGTTGATTTTGGTACATTTTGAATGATTTCAAAGAGAAGGGTTGAAATTGGCATGTTTTGATTGATTTTGAAAAGAGTTGAAAGTGGCTTGTTTTGAAAATGGCACTTTGTGGTTTTGAATGAAAACATGGTTTTTGGGCATACTTTGACGGGACATAACTTGGACTACGGGTGAAAAATGATTTAAAATGAGAGAGTTATGACCGTCGGAAGATTGGGGGTTGAATCTGTGAATTCTGCAGTTTTTAACTTAGAAAATTTTTAGCAGAATGACCCCCCGCGCGTAGGCGCACTTGGCGCGTACGCGCCGTTCTTCCAGGAAGCGCCATCCACGCATGCGCGTGATGTGCGCGGGCGCGCCGAATGTGCTGCACCCAATGCCCAGCCATTTTCCCGAGAGTTGTGCCAAAGTTGTGCTAGTTTTGTGCCTGGGGCGCAAGAGTACCCACGCGTACGCGTGGCTGACGCGTGCGCGCCGTTTGGCTAATTTTCAACCCACGCGTTCGCGCGTATGACGCTTGCGCGTCGATGAGTTTTAAGGCCATCCACGCGTGCGCGTGGAGTGCGCGTACGCGTGGCCCTGTTTTCATCCCAAAGTTGATTTTTGAGTTTTAAAAGCCAAATTTCATACTTCTAAGCCTCCGATCTCACCACTTATGTCTTAAATCATTATGATATGCCTAGCATGAGAAAAAGGGCTAGTGAATGTGGTAACTTGCGAGTGAAGCAAGGGAAAAATGAATGATCATTGAGGATCAAAGATGATTATGTGAGATGCGGAGAATGGCGGTGGAAGTGCTTGTTATGCCATGGGCCGAAAGGCCGTAATTGTTAATGAATTGGCTGGTTATGGATTTAACCGTGAGCCGGATGGCTGGATTATTGCCGTGTTACGGCGGAGCCATGTTTATGGCCAAGTATAAATGCATATATGCTGTTGATTGAATTGTGAATGTTTGCACTTCCACCATTGGAGATGAGGGTTTCCCTGGGTAGTAGCATTGGCTAGCCACCATGTGCTCCAGGTTGAGACTCGAAGCTCTGTTAACCCAATGTCGTAAGTGTGGCCGGGCACTGTGAAAGGCCCGGATGAGCTCGCCCCCGTAAATATTCACCAATGATGGTGATGGATAAATATTCACCAGTGAGGGTGATGGATATGGATCATGATTATGATCAAGTTTATGATGAGTATAACTCGAGTTGGGGATGCACGACAGAGGGACAGTCCAATGGTTAGCTACCAGGACTTGTCGGGTTGGCTCTATAACCGATAGATGATATCATCAGCCACTAGGGACAGGCATGCATCATAAGCATACTACATGAATTGTTTGAGATTGCCTATTTGACTGCATATTACTTGCTAATTGCCTAAATGCCTTATCTGTTCCTATTTGTAAATCTCTTGTCTGATATAACTGTGTTTGCTATATTATACTCCTGCTGGTGGTTGGGAGGTCTGAAGGAATTGGAAAGGGAAGTATTAGTTAGACTGAAGAATCTTTAGTCAGTTGCCACTTACGGTTTAGCTTGTTTATAAGCTTTGATATTATCTGGAGGAAGTTCTAGGATTGCCTTCGACTTTCCTCTATTATTATGTATTATATATGTGGAAGCTGTTACCGTGCTGGGGACCTCTGGTTCTCACCCATGCGGATTTTGTGGTTTTCAGATGCAGGACGTGAGGTTTCTCGCTGAAGCATGCTGGAGACTTCTGGATTAGCGAAGATCCTTTGTTCTCGGGACTCTGTTTTGGGTTATATATCTTGTTTAGATACTTTTATCTCCATTAAATAATACAAACTGTGATGACTCCTTCTAGAGGGGATTTTTGGAGAATAGGTTTTCTGTATTTGTGTCCCTTTGGGTTTCCTTTGGGGTTTCCTTATTTTATCATATGTATATATTGCTATGCTCGGACCGGTTCTCTTCGCAGCCGGGTTTTGAGTCTTGATATTCTTGTTTTTGACACTCTTTATATATATGATCTCGCGTCAGCTTATCCCGGTTCGTTACGTTATCGATCGGAGTTTTGCCCGTTCGAGTTTCGGTTTTTGTTTACCCCCTTTTTCTACAAAGGCTCCTAGTTATAATCAATTATTCATACTACTATACGTACTAAATTTTTGTTTTAGAGGTCGTAATACCTTGCCATCTCTGAATTATGACTTAAGCATAAGACTTTGTATGATAGGGTGTTACAGGAAGCGTCAGATCTTCTCTCACTTGGACTGATTCTGGTTCTAGGACATGACTAGGATCAAAATTGTATTTATGAAGCTGCGATACGTGAAACACGTCATGTAGGTTCGAACGATGTGGTGGTAAAGCGATCCTATACGCCACTGGTCCGATGTGATGGGGATTTAGCTTTTTAGTTTTTGATTGGTCATCCAATTCTAGTTCGTTGAAGTGATCTTCATGAATAGGTATCCTCTTCCTTCCAACTTGAGAAGTCTTCTTCTTAGATCTGCCTAACTCTTTTGTCGGCTTTCATAGTGAAAATTCTAACTCAGATTTGCGTAACTCTTCCTCTGTTGTCTCGGCTGTCAAATTCAGGAACTAAGACGTTCGATATTCTAGTTTTCGGTTAATTCAAAGGTGTTTAACATACCGTGAAGTCTCACCTTCTCTCTGATGTATAGTCTCTTTGATATCCCCAATCAGTAGTTTACTCTGATGGGAAAAATGGGTTTGGTCACTTGATCCACAATTCCCTAACAGTATCACCTTTTGTCCTAGTCCTCGGTAACCTATTATGAAATCAATGGCTATTCTCTGTTACCCTTAATGTAGAACCTTCGATGGTTGTAGCATTCTACACAGCTCCTGGTGGTCTCTCTTTTCTTTCTCATGCGTCAAACTTGTAATCACATAGATTGCCACTTCGTCTTCATTTTTGGCTGCTCAAAATATCTTCTTAGATTCGTGGTAGGTTTTAGAAATCTTAAGGTAAATTCGAAAATCCTCTCTTATAAGCTTCGGGCAATAGTTTCTCATTTCAATTTCCGATTTTGACACACAACCCTCTCTTGGTGTCTTCTTGATTCAACCGGCTTCGGTACTCTTAATAGCTCCTTATTACCAGTATTGCACTTCTTAAGTCCTTGACTCTATGATCTCTATTTCGGCATTGGTCATGTAAATCTCTTCTTAATTTCCTTTTGTTTACCAGACTTCGACATCTTTGGCGATTCCTTATTGACTCATTACGTGTCCCGTACTTCATCATTATCATGTTGTAAACTGGCAATGGATTTAGTTCGACCCTTCCAACTACACTCGCACTCTCCAACAGAGAACTATAACTCATCTAACATTTTCTCCTTTGGAATTAATCGTCCAAGAATCCCTTAGAAACTT
Source organism: Arachis hypogaea (assembly GCF_003086295.3). Classification (NCBI taxonomy): domain Eukaryota; kingdom Viridiplantae; phylum Streptophyta; class Magnoliopsida; order Fabales; family Fabaceae; genus Arachis; species Arachis hypogaea. Next base: position 40,066,788 of record NC_092054.1, on the reverse strand, counting down.
CTCACTTAAGGCGTCTGCTACGATCTTACGATGTCGCTTCAGCACGCATCTTCAGTTTTCCAATAATGCATCGTAATAATTCTCCAAATGGTTCATTAGGTTCAAGTGATACAAGTATTGGTATAAGAATCAATCTTCTTTCCATGGCTCGAAGGCTTCCAGCGTATCCTGGTGTTTCATTTACACGGTGCACCTCATTGCATCTATTTAGTCATGAGCGATACGATCGGCAAGGGTTAAGGCTCTAGATTTCCTAGGAATGTCGCTACTTTATTTTCATGTTCAAAAGCCTTGCTTTAAAGGATTAATACTCTAATAATTGCATCTAAGAGTTATGCGTGACGCAAAATCCAACACAAGTTTATTTTTCAAAGAAACGTTAGGTTCAAAGGGACGAACAAGTAGCGCGAACGGTGTTCACAAGAATTCAAAAGAAAGTCTTGCATACAGTTAACCGGAGTTGTACAGAACTAATGGGATGCACAAGAAGAGAAACCTAGTTACATTTCAGGAAAGAAGTTCGAATCAAAGCGTAAATAGAAAGAATAAGGCATATCGGATTGAATAGGTTCTAGTTGACTTGAAAGGAATGCGAGTTTCCACAAGAGAGCAACTTCACGCACCGCAGGTCACCAGGATTCAAAAGTTATGTGATTATATTAGGATGAGTTCAAGCTGAATTCAAAAGAGACAAGCTTTGTACAAGTAAGGAACAAGATCGGAAGAACAATGAGTTGGGCTTTTACAGGAGAAGGTTCAAGATAGAACTTTCAATGCAAGCTATAAGAGAAAGGTTAGATTAAGTCGTGAAGATTAGTTGGCATGCTCTCGCAAAGAGACACTTAGTTGGATGATCCTCTCTTCCAGTTCTCTCTTCAACTTGGTCTTGAACACTACTGATTCTAATGATGTCTTCACTTGTGGTGCAACCAACACTGATCCGATTTTTGACACTACGTCTATGGCAAAATCACGTTCTCTCTAAGGTGGAAATTCTGGTACATCTTCAAGAACGGTCTTGGAAACTCTCTCGTATAGGAATTTGGTCTCACCTCTACTTGTCTCTCGATCAATTAACAACTAAAGGTTGAACTCGCTCTATTCCTTTTTCCTTGAAATCTTAACGTCACTGGATTTCAAACGGTAACTCCGCATAGCTCTCAACGGTTCCAATTCCTTAGGTATAATTCACCCAGCGTCCACTTCGTCATTCTGATTCTTATCTTCCAAGAACCTAGCCGCTCATCTAAGTTAGCTAAGTATCGCTCCATCTCAACAACTAGTAGTCTTCAACTAACCATTGGCTCGGACTCTACGATCATCAAAACTTGTCGTGCTTCAAAAATAGATCATACATATATTAATAATACGCAAGGTAGTTAAAAACTCAACTGCTAGCTTATAGTTACCTCGGGTCTGAAGATCGAATTTGACTGCATCCCGGCGTTTCTTGTGTGGACAGTCTCAAGCTATATGCCCTGGCTTCCCGCACTTATAACATACACCTAGTTCGGCTCTATGCGGCTCATCCGGAGTAGTCTCTCCATAGCCTTCCTGTAACATTGTTAACTTCATAGAGTAACGTTCTGCGAATTGACTTTTCATAACCAATTCAGGAAAATTCGTTAACCTTTGCGGACTCACGTAGTTGAAAATGTCTCTTCTAAGCCCTTTTTCATACTGAACACACTTCCACACCTCATAGTCGGCTGGATTTCCTTGACAAACTCTTGATAGATTACACAAGTTGTCGAATTCACGGGTATAGTCAGCAACAGACATATTTTCTTGCTTCAGTTGCATTAACTTCAATTCTTTTGCAACACGAATTGCATGTAAGAAATATTTTTCGTAAAATTCCGTCTTGAATTTACGCCAAGGGATATCTGTTAACTCCATCTGCAAGGTATGATATAACTCCTGCCACCATTCTTGAGCATCACCCTCCAACATGTAAGTCACTATTTCTACCGAATGTACTTCCGGTATGTGCTGAGTGTATAAGAATCTCTCCAAATCTCGAAATCACCGATCAGCCTCTAACGCATTGGCATTTTTGTTAAACCGAGGTGGACCACTCTTGAGGAAATCGGTAAGGGTCATGAACCTATAGTATTGACCTATGTTGCTTGTACCAGCACCCGAGCTTCCATCTCGGGGTCCTCGCATTGGTTCGGGCCTAGGATTTTCCTTCCAGTTACCTCGCTCGGATCCGCGAGTCAACATTTGGCCCCTGTTCACACCAGACAATTGATATTAAGGTAATTAGTCTCAATATCTCAAGTTCAGTGCTTAAGAGTCCCAAACGCATGCTCACGAACATGTATGCTACACATATCAGTTAGATATCCTAATAGCACACAAACATATACACAGAGAATGTACAAAAGCACCATCAGTCCATCCTCAGGCTCTATAGGAATGAACTGCTCTGATACCATAATGTAACACCCTACCATACTTAATCTTATGCTTAAGTCATAAGATTGAGATAGTAAGGTATTACGACCTTTAAGAATAATAATAATAATAATAATAATAATAATAATAATAATAATAATAATAATAATGATAATGATAATGATAATGATAATGATAATGATAATGATAATGATAATGATAATGATAATGATAATGATAATGATAATGATAATGATAATGATAATAATGATAATGATAATAATAATAATGATAATAATGATAATAATAATAATAATAATAATAATAATAATAATGATAATAATAATAATAATAATAATAATAATAATAATAATAGAAAAAATGGTACTTAACTAGGAGCATTGAAAAACGGATAAAACAAAATCGCAAAATAAAAAGCGCAACGCTCAGGAAAGGATTACTTGCGTGCTAAGAAACCTAATAGGAACATGATAAAGATAAGCAAAATAATAGAAGAAAGCCAAGAAAACAGCATAACTAGCCCCCTGACTAATAGAAGAAAGCCAAGGAAACAGCATAACTAGCCCCCTGACTCAGCCTGCGAAGCTAAGGCTGGCCAGAGGATATATATATATATATATATATATGAACATACATAGGTATCCCCAAAATACACCAAAATAAACTCCTATCTCTCCCTCAACCTTTAAGAGGAGCAGTATACATAAGTTACTTGGAGAGTAAGCTAAATACATATATACATATATACAAATGGAAAACCAAAATACACCCAAGGACTACTTCGCTTCCCTGGATCCAGACGCCTAGCGAGGAGCCTCTCGACCTGCATCTGAAAAACAACAATACAATATGGAATGAGAACTGGAGGTTCTCAGCATGGTAAAAGTGCCACGTGTATAATAAATAAGGTCCTGAGAATGCCATAAGGAATCTTAGAACTTCGTTATTCAATTATCCAACTTAATTACTAAACAGAAGCCATAAACAGGGGTAGGTATTCTAAATCTACCTAACTTACTCAATTTCAATCCTAATTAACACCAAACCGTTTCTCCTTTTCCTCCATCCCTCCATCATCCATAATGCAACAGAAACAAGCAACCAAACAAGTTCACGCACAAGTAATGAGCAAATAGTACAAGTAGCAAGTATAACAGGTAGCAGATGATATAAATCAATTAGGCAAACCCAGGAAATGCATAACAATCAAAACAAACAAATGCATATGATACATGCCTGTCCTATGACTGATGGGGCCCATCTGCCGGTTATCCAGCCAACCCGACAAGTCCGAAAACCTTAGACTGTCCCCCGTCGGGCATCCCCAAGAGTCTATGCATAGAGTTCATATTTAATCATCATATAAATCACTCAATGAGGGCTATTCATACCTGAGAATTTATACTTGCCCGGTCACCTTTACGACGTAGGGTCAACAGAGTATCGAGATTCATCCTGGAACACGTGGTGGCGAGCCACGGTTTTTACACAGGGAAACTCGTATCTTAGATATCATTATTCATAAGCCAGTTCATAGTCATAATCATTATTTAATGATTCATCAAGCCATAGCATGTTAACTCCTTTTATTAACAACTTCCCTTTCACATTTTTCATCATCATTTCCTTACATTCGCTCTTTATAGCCACAGCAACATATATTCATTTAGCTTTCGCATCATTCCCTTATAATTTATCACGTTTACCCTTTCCGGGTCCTAACCAAACCATTTATTAAAATCTTCTCAACCTCTTTAATATCGAATAATCTTAAAATCAATCACATAACACGAAGATTAATCTTTGACTTCTCGGACCCATGACTATCACCAAGACATCCTCGACACTCTATTTTCTTTTCTGTTTTTAGTATAACAAATGAACTCGGAATTAGGCAACCTTTATGTCCAGACGTTCATCTCGGAATAAGCTTTCTAACAAACCAAAAATAACAATTTTTTTATTTAACTAGCCTCAGAAATAGAGGAAAAATGCTGACTGTTCTGCAGTGCTTAGAAACGAGAAAATAGCAGCAACGTACGATATCTAAAATTCCATATAAAATTCAAATTAAATCCAATAGCCTTAAAATTAATATGGTTTAACTTAACATATTTAGGTTTCTTTTTCAACTAGTTTCAGGTCAAAAAAATTTTTAATGAAGGAGTTATGTAACTTGGACGTTGAGTAACTTTCTGCAGAATTCTGTTTTAAAAGCTAATGAACATGTCCTCTTCCAAGTCCCATAACTCACTCATTAAAATATAGACAGCCCTGAAATTTAAATCACAACTACTAAGCATAATTAATTTTCACCTCCAATTGGTTGCACATGAATATCCATCCATAAGTAGAAGTTATAAACTCTCAAAATTGCTGATCTAAGAAGACAAAATCTGGCTTTTATTGTATAACGCAATGTATTTCAAAAATTCATATATTTAAAAACACAAGTCCAACCATTCTAAAATTTTACGACGTTAAAATAATAGGACTAAAGCTTTATTTAAAATTAGTTTTATTTCAAAATTCATTTTGAAACATTCGTAGCAGAGCTAACAATTTACTGCTATTCTAAAATTTATGCAGTAAAAATCAGATTCCACAACTACAATTTGAAAATTTACCATAAATCATATATTTAACACCCATGCGGATTTTGTGGTTTTCAGATGCAGGACGTGAGGTTTCTCGCTGAAGCATGCTGGAGACTTCTGGATTAGCGAAGATCCTTTGTTCTCGGGACTCTGTTTTGGGTTATATATCTTGTTTAGATACTTTTATCTCCATTAAATAATACAAACTGTGATGACTCCTTCTAGAGGGGATTTTTGGAGAATAGGTTTTCTGTATTTGTGTCCCTTTGGGTTTCCTTTGGGGTTTCCTTATTTTATCATATGTATATATTGCTATGCTCGGACCGGTTCTCTTCGCAGCCGGGTTTTGAGTCTTGATATTCTTGTTTTTGACACTCTTTATATATATGATCTCGCGTCAGCTTATCCCGGTTCGTTACGTTATCGATCGGAGTTTTGCCCGTTCGAGTTTCGGTTTTTGTTTACCCCCTTTTTCTACAAAGGCTCCTAGTTATAATCAATTATTCATACTACTATACGTACTAAATTTTTGTTTTAGAGGTCGTAATACCTTGCCATCTCTGAATTATGACTTAAGCATAAGACTTTGTATGATAGGGTGTTACAGGAAGCGTCAGATCTTCTCTCACTTGGACTGATTCTGGTTCTAGGACATGACTAGGATCAAAATTGTATTTATGAAGCTGCGATACGTGAAACACGTCATGTAGGTTCGAACGATGTGGTGGTAAAGCGATCCTATACGCCACTGGTCCGATGTGATGGGGATTTAGCTTTTTAGTTTTTGATTGGTCATCCAATTCTAGTTCGTTGAAGTGATCTTCATGAATAGGTATCCTCTTCCTTCCAACTTGAGAAGTCTTCTTCTTAGATCTGCCTAACTCTTTTGTCGGCTTTCATAGTGAAAATTCTAACTCAGATTTGCGTAACTCTTCCTCTGTTGTCTCGGCTGTCAAATTCAGGAACTAAGACGTTCGATATTCTAGTTTTCGGTTAATTCAAAGGTGTTTAACATACCGTGAAGTCTCACCTTCTCTCTGATGTATAGTCTCTTTGATATCCCCAATCAGTAGTTTACTCTGATGGGAAAAATGGGTTTGGTCACTTGATCCACAATTCCCTAACAGTATCACCTTTTGTCCTAGTCCTCGGTAACCTATTATGAAATCAATGGCTATTCTCTGTTACCCTTAATGTAGAACCTTCGATGGTTGTAGCATTCTACACAGCTCCTGGTGGTCTCTCTTTTCTTTCTCATGCGTCAAACTTGTAATCACATAGATTGCCACTTCGTCTTCATTTTTGGCTGCTCAAAATATCTTCTTAGATTCGTGGTAGGTTTTAGAAATCTTAAGGTAAATTCGAAAATCCTCTCTTATAAGCTTCGGGCAATAGTTTCTCATTTCAATTTCCGATTTTGACACACAACCCTCTCTTGGTGTCTTCTTGATTCAACCGGCTTCGGTACTCTTAATAGCTCCTTATTACCAGTATTGCACTTCTTAAGTCCTTGACTCTATGATCTCTATTTCGGCATTGGTCATGTAAATCTCTTCTTAATTTCCTTTTGTTTACCAGACTTCGACATCTTTGGCGATTCCTTATTGACTCATTACGTGTCCCGTACTTCATCATTATCATGTTGTAAACTGGCAATGGATTTAGTTCGACCCTTCCAACTACACTCGCACTCTCCAACAGAGAACTATAACTCATCTAACATTTTCTCCTTTGGAATTAATCGTCCAAGAATCCCTTAGAAACTTCTCACTTAAGGCGTCTGCTACGATCTTACGATGTCGCTTCAGCACGCATCTTCAGTTTTCCAATAATGCATCGTAATAATTCTCCAAATGGTTCATTAGGTTCAAGTGATACAAGTATTGGTATAAGAATCAATCTTCTTTCCATGGCTCGAAGGCTTCCAGCGTATCCTGGTGTTTCATTTACACGGTGCACCTCATTGCATCTATTTAGTCATGAGCGATACGATCGGCAAGGGTTAAGGCTCTAGATTTCCTAGGAATGTCGCTACTTTATTTTCATGTTCAAAAGCCTTGCTTTAAAGGATTAATACTCTAATAATTGCATCTAAGAGTTATGCGTGACGCAAAATCCAACACAAGTTTATTTTTCAAAGAAACGTTAGGTTCAAAGGGACGAACAAGTAGCGCGAACGGTGTTCACAAGAATTCAAAAGAAAGTCTTGCATACAGTTAACCGGAGTTGTACAGAACTAATGGGATGCACAAGAAGAGAAACCTAGTTACATTTCAGGAAAGAAGTTCGAATCAAAGCGTAAATAGAAAGAATAAGGCATATCGGATTGAATAGGTTCTAGTTGACTTGAAAGGAATGCGAGTTTCCACAAGAGAGCAACTTCACGCACCGCAGGTCACCAGGATTCAAAAGTTATGTGATTATATTAGGATGAGTTCAAGCTGAATTCAAAAGAGACAAGCTTTGTACAAGTAAGGAACAAGATCGGAAGAACAATGAGTTGGGCTTTTATAGGAGAAGGTTCAAGATAGAACTTTCAATGCAAGCTATAAGAGAAAGGTTAGATTAAGTCGTGAAGATTAGTTGGCATGCTCTCGCAAAGAGACACTTAGTTGGATGATCCTCTCTTCCAGTTCTCTCTTCAACTTGGTCTTGAACACTACTGATTCTAATGATGTCTTCACTTGTGGTGCAACCAACACTGATCCGATTTTTGACACTACGTCTATGGCAAAATCACGTTCTCTCTAAGGTGGAAATTCTGGTACATCTTCAAGAACGGTCTTGGAAACTCTCTCGTATAGGAATTTGGTCTCACCTCTACTTGTCTCTCGATCAATTAACAACTAAAGGTTGAACTCGCTCTATTCCTTTTTCCTTGAAATCTTAACGTCACTGGATTTCAAACGGTAACTCCGCATAGCTCTCAACGGTTCCAATTCCTTAGGTATAATTCACCCAGCGTCCACTTCGTCATTCTGATTCTTATCTTCCAAGAACCTAGCCGCTCATCTAAGTTAGCTAAGTATCGCTCCATCTCAACAACTAGTAGTCTTCAACTAACCATTGGCTCGGACTCTACGATCATCAAAACTTGTCGTGCTTCAAAAATAGATCATACATATATTAATAATACGCAAGGTAGTTAAAAACTCAACTGCTAGCTTATAGTTACCTCGGGTCTGAAGATCGAATTTGACTGCATCCCGGCGTTTCTTGTGTGGACAGTCTCAAGCTATATGCCCTGGCTTCCCGCACTTATAACATACACCTAGTTCGGCTCTATGCGGCTCATCCGGAGTAGTCTCTCCATAGCCTTCCTGTAACATTGTTAACTTCATAGAGTAACGTTCTGCGAATTGACTTTTCATAACCAATTCAGGAAAATTCGTTAACCTTTGCGGACTCACGTAGTTGAAAATGTCTCTTCTAAGCCCTTTTTCATACTGAACACACTTCCACACCTCATAGTCGGCTGGATTTCCTTGACAAACTCTTGATAGATTACACAAGTTGTCGAATTCACGGGTATAGTCAGCAACAGATATATTTTCTTGCTTCAGTTGCATTAACTTCAATTCTTTTGCAACACGAATTGCATGTAAGAAATATTTTTCGTAAAATTCCGTCTTGAATTTACGCCAAGGGATATCTGTTAACTCCATCTGCAAGGTATGATATAACTCCTGCCACCATTCTTGAGCATCACCCTCCAACATGTAAGTCACTATTTCTACCGAATGTACTTCCGGTATGTGCTGAGTGTATAAGAATCTCTCCAAATCTCGAAATCACCGATCAGCCTCTAACGCATTGGCATTTTTGTTAAACCGAGGTGGACCACTCTTGAGGAAATCGGTAAGGGTCATGAACCTATAGTATTGACCTATGTTGCTTGTACCAGCACCCGAGCTTCCATCTCGGGGTCCTCGCATTGGTTCGGGCCTAGGATTTTCCTTCCAGTTACCTCGCTCGGATCCGCGAGTCAACATTTGGCCCCTGTTCACACCAGACAATTGATATTAAGGTGATTAGTCTCAATATCTCAAGTTCAGTGCTTAAGAGTCCCAAACGCATGCTCACGAACATGTATGCTACACATATCAGTTAGATATCCTAATAGCACACAAACATATACACAGAGAATGTACAAAAGCACCATCAGTCCATCCTCAGGCTCTATAGGAATGAACTGCTCTGATACCATAATGTAACACCCTACCATACTTAATCTTATGCTTAAGTCATAAGATTGAGATAGTAAGGTATTACGACCTTTAAGAATAATAATAATAATAATAATAATAATAATAATAATAATAATAATGATAATGATAATGATAATGATAATGATAATGATAATGATAATGATAATGATAATGATAATGATAATGATAATGATAATAATGATAATAATGATAATGATAATAATAATAATAATGATAATAATGATAATAATAATAATAATAATAATAATGATAATAATAATAATAATAATAATAATAATAATAATAATAATAATAATAATAATAATAGAAAAAATGGTACTTAACTAGGAGCATTGAAAAACAGATAAAACAAAATCGCAAAATAAAAAGCGCAACGCTCAGGAAAGGATTACTTGCGTGCTAAGAAACCTAATAGGAACATGATAAAGATAAGCAAAATAATAGAAGAAAGCCAAGAAAACAGCATAACTAGCCCCCTGACTAATAGAAGAAAGCCAAGGAAACAGCATAACTAGCCCCCTGACTCAGCCTGCGAAGGTAAGGCTGGCCAGAGGATATATATATATATATATATATATATATATATATATATATATATATATATATATATATATATATGAACATACATAGGTATCCCCAAAATACACCAAAATAAACTCCTATCTCTCCCTCAACCTTTAAGAGGAGCAGTATACATAAGTTACTTGGAGAGTAAGCTAAATACATATATACATATATACAAATGGAAAACCAAAATACACCCAAGGACTACTTCGCTTCCCTGGATCCAGACGCCTAGCGAGGAGCCTCTCGACCTGCATCTGAAAAACAACAATACAATATGGAATGAGAACTGGAGGTTCTCAGCATGGTAAAAGTGCCACGTGTATAATAAATAAGGTCCTGAGAATGCCATAAGGAATCTTAGAACTTCGTTATTCAATTATCCAACTTAATTACTAAACAGAAGCCATAAACAGGGGTAGGTATTCTAAATCTACCTAACTTACTCAATTTCAATCCTAATTAACACCAAACCGTTTCTCCTTTTCCTCCATCCCTCCATCATCCATAATGCAACAGAAACAAGCAACCAAACAAGTTCACGCACAAGTAATGAGCAAATAGTACAAGTAGCAAGTATAACAGGTAGCAGATGATATAAATCAATTAGGCAAACCCAGAAAATGCATAACAATCAAAACAAACAAATGCATATGATACATGCCTGTCCTATGACTGATGGGGCCCATCTGCCGGTTATCCAGCCAACCCGACAAGTCCGAAAACCTTAGACTGTCCCCCGTCGGGCATCCCCAAGAGTCTATGCATAGAGTTCATATTTAATCATCATATAAATCACTCAATGAGGGCTATTCATACCTGAGAATTTATACTTGCCCGGTCACCTTTACGACGTAGGGTCAACAGAGTATCGAGATTCATCCTGGAACACGTGGTGGCGAGCCACGGTTTTTACACAGGGAAACTCGTATCTTAGATATCATTATTCATAAGCCAGTTCATAGTCATAATCATTATTTAATGATTCATCAAGCCATAGCATGTTAACTCCTTTTATTAACAACTTCCCTTTCACATTTTTCATCATCATTTCCTTACATTCGCTCTTTATAGCCACAGCAACATATATTCATTTAGCTTTCGCATCATTCCCTTATAATTTATCACGTTTACCCTTTCCGGGTCCTAACCAAACCATTTATTAAACTCTTCTCAACCTCTTTAATATCGAATAATCTTAAAATCAATCACATAACACGAAGATTAATCTTTGACTTCTCGGACCCATGACTATCACCAAGACATCCTCGACACTCTATTTTCTTTTCTGTTTTTAGTATAACAAATGAACTCGGAATTAGGCAACCTTTATGTCCAGACGTTCATCTCGGAATAAGCTTTCTAACAAACCAAAAATAACAATTTTTTTATTTAACTAGCCTCAGAAATAGAGGAAAAATGCTGACTGTTCTGCAGTGCTTAGAAACGAGAAAATAGCAGCAACGTACGATATCTAAAATTCCATATAAAATTCAAATTAAATCCAATAGCCTTAAAATTAATATGGTTTAACTTAACATATTTAGGTTTCTTTTTCAACTAGTTTCAGGTCAAAAAAATTTTTAATGAAGGAGTTATGTAACTTGGACGTTGAGTAACTTTCTGCAGAATTCTGTTTTAAAAGCTAATGAACATGTCCTCTTCCAAGTCCCATAACTCACTCATTAAAATATGGACAGCCCTGAAATTTAAATCACAACTACTAAGCATAATTAATTTTCACCTCCAATTGGTTGCACATGAATATCCATCCATAAGTAGAAGTTATAAACTCTCAAAATTGCTGATCTAAGAAGACAAAATCTGGCTTTTATTGTATAACGCAATGTATTTCAAAAATTCATATATTTAAAAACACAAGTCCAACCATTCTAAAATTTTACGACGTTAAAATAATAGGACTAAAGCTTTATTTAAAATTAGTTTTATTTCAAAATTCATTTTGAAACATTCGTAGCAGAGCTAACAATTTACTGCTATTCTAAAATTTATGCAGTAAAAATCAGATTCCACAACTACAATTTGAAAATTTACCATAAATCATATATTTAACAAAAAGATTCCAAATTCTCCAGTTCATTTCCAAATATTCCGAGGTTTAACTAGGACTTGATTCCATGTAATTTCAATCATCACAGAATTAGTTACAGCATATGCAATACCACATAACTCTACATCCTTATTAAGAAACACCAACCATAACCCATCATAAATAAATACAAGAGCATACGATTAATAACTTTCACACCTCATAATTCCAATATATATCCACCAACAAATCTATTCCAACAACATTACAAGGCTAATAATTAAATACAACAAACAATTTAACTTATCTTATGGTTCCTCTAACCTAAGTTTTCACAACACCGTAAATATTAAACGTGCGAAACTTAAACCATACCTTGGCCGATCACTTAGTTTCACCCAAGGCAGCCTCACAACATAAATCACAGCCCCTCCAAGCTTAATTAAAACAGCCCCAAAACAAGCCTTGATCACCAATAAGCCTCCAAGTACTCCCAACTCAAACCCAATGCAAATATATATAACTCATTCACCCCTAATTCACATATATATCCAAATTCAGATTTTTCATCAATAAATAAAAAATTGGCTAGGGTTTAGGTTATTCTTACCGTACCCATTGATGATTGGAGTGCAACCCAACAATTATCCAATTTTAGTTTGCACCTAAACCATTAAAATTATCAAAATCACTCAAAATCTCAATAATTTTCGTGTAGAAAAGGGACACAGAGAACTGGGAATAAATTGGTGAGAAACTTACCACTTTGTTCGGATAGAAATGAAGAGGACTCCGAGATGAACGTGTGGCCGCAAACGGCTCGTCAATTGGAGCTCAAACGAGGAAGATACAGTGGATCAAAGATGGTGAGGGTTTGAGAGCTTCTCCTCCCTTTCCCAAATCTGTTTGTATCGTTGCATGCAAATGGGGAAGAAGGGTTTAGTTTAAATGTTTGGGTCCGGTTTGGGCCCCGGTTCAACTGGTTCGGCCCTTTCTGTCCAATTTTGGGCCAAAATTTTGAAATTGATATCAAAATTCTCGTTTCGACGAGCTCTATCCTATTTTGATATTAGTTTTGCATTTTTAGCTTTCCTAATTAAAATTCAAATTATTGACTAATTATTTACCGATTTTAGTGGGGTTTACACATTCTCTATTTCTCTACGTTTTATTCTACAAAAAATAAAATTAATAAAATAATATATTTTAAATAAATTCATAAAATTAAACAATACATTAAATATATAATTAAAAATAATTCCATAATATTATTCACATAAAAGAATATATTATATTATTGTTATTATTATATGCATACTTTTTAATTTTTTTATTTAGTTTCAAATTTTCACCGCTTATCTTTCTAATATATATTTTTACTTCTCTTCTTTCAAATATTTATTACATATAATTTAAAGAGAATACTAATATGGTAATTAATAATTCAAATCAAGATTCAATTGTTTCAAAAAAATTGATTTTGAGTAAATTTTATAACTATTAATATAATTTTTTTATACTAATATCTAATTATATTTTTATATATAGAAAGGAAAAAATATTATTTTTAAATAACAAGCATAAAAATTAATTATTTTTATTTAAGCAATAAAATTAATACCTAATTAAACGTAAAAGTATATACATTAAATTATTTCAAAGTTTAGATAATAAATATAAAAAATTTAAATTCTTTCACATGAAAATATTAACAAAAAAAACTTATTATTTAATCTTTTTTGTTTACAAAGATTTTGGTTTTCTTAGCCAACGGGTACTTTTGTCCCATACGACTTTTTGTAAAAATAATTTTATTTTATTAATCTTTTATACTATAATTTATAATGTCAGGACAAAGTAGATTTAAAAGATTTATATTCCTAACTTACAGGCAAAAGTACTAGTTAAATAAAGGATTAACCACCAAAAATGCCTCCGAATTATTCAAACGCTGACAATAATGATTCCCACTTTTATTATCGACAAAAATAATATTTAATAATTTAAAAACCTGCACGAAATACCTAGCCGTCAAAAGAGACATTTTTCATTAACAGAAATATCTGATGCAACAAATGGAATGTAAACGTGGCATCTGTAACTAATGATGTGGCACCGTTTAAAATTTAGGGTTTCAATTTCCAAATTAAAACTCTAATTTTCCAATTAAATTCCTAATCTTCTAAAATTTTCTCTCTTCCTTGTTCCCAATTTTCTATTTCTAGATCTGCATTCCCATTCTTCCTCATCCAGCATTTATGAGTCTCTCTCTACTAACAACAACAACAACAAGAACCTATGAAACCCTCACAAAATTGCCCCTACCAACTCTCCTCCAGTGCCTACTTGCACCGTCAGAGCAGTATCCTTCTCCTCACCTTGCTCATCCTTCTCTGTCTATGACCTTCCTTCTCAGGCTCACCACCACTGCTTCAACATGCCAATGTCCTTGTCTGAGCATGTATTTCAACGCCAACAAAGGAGCCAACTCCCATCCTGTCAAGCTTGCCTTTCAGTTCTGGTTATGGTGCTCGCCTTTTAATTCTGACCATCGCGCTTGCCTTCCAGTTTCAATCATCCTCACCTTCTAGTTCTAGGTGTAGTTTTTTGTTATTGTGATGTAGTTTTTAGTTATTGTGATGTAGTTCTGGTATTGAAAAAAGCAGAAGACGAAGCTACGGCGGTGACTATGACATCGAAATGATAATAGGACATTGTGTGCTTGTTATGTTACTAGGAGTAGAAATGGAAACGGACTTGTGGGACCATGAGGACTTTTTGGGTTACAGGAGGGCCTCAGTTGGGAAGAGAAAGCGGTGGTGACAGGAGAGGTGGCGATGGTGGTGGTGGTGAATGATGATCTATTTTTTATGGAAGATTGAGGGTTTAAGATTAATAAATTTGGAGTTGGGGATGAAGACGACGCCACGAGAAAGAAGAATAAATGAGAGATAAAGAGGAGAGAGTGAGTGGGGAGAGAGAAGATGAAATGGCCAAATGGCTAATTGCTAAGGAGAGTGTGGAAGGTACTTAATAATGTAGATGGAAAAGTGATGTTGTATTGATGATTCAAAATAATAATTACAAGGAAATTGGAGCTATATGAGTTGGAAGTATTACTTGAAGACAAAATAAACCAATGAAATAGTGATATGAACTAAGAAAAGAAAGTGAAGCAGAAAATGCAGCAATGGTCATTGTGCATGAGGACCTGGACGAAAAGAAGAATTAATTAGAACATATACAAGGAATTCGATGTAACCAGAAGAGGGAGGAACATAATGATAGAATGGCACTATAACAGGCTCAAGCTACCCTGCATAATCCTTAAATTTAGTATTTATGATGTGTCCTCTCATGCTTCTATGCATGTCTGAAGGAGGTGGATCAGTAGCCACATGTCTCTGCTCTGTAACTAACTTCCCTTTTGTAGAATTGCTTGCATTAGAATGCTCACTCCCATCCAATTCTATTATTCTCTTTCTTACATTATCCTCTCCATTTAGATCAACCTTGTCCTCCAGGTTGAGATTAGGGTATAATCTAGTCACGGCTGCAACGAGTTCCCATGATGTTTTTGGAGTTTCTCTAATTCCCCACTGCACATGGACATGTTGTTCTGGTTTTTCATGTTTGAGAATGGTACAAACTGTAACAACCCTAGTTTTTGAAAATTAAATAATTAGTTATTTGTGATTTATTTTAAGAAAATTATTTTACTAATGATAATTAAATAGAGTTTCATGATAATTGGAGTTTATATTAATTAGAATTCTTATATAATCTTTATTAGATATTTGGTATAATTGAAATTATAATTTCGATAATTGAAAAATAAGAAGAATTGTATAATTTAATTTAAATAAATTCTATTTTGAATGAATTATGTTATTAATTTGAATTCCTAGAAATTATTTTATTAGAAATGATTAGATTGATATTTATAAATACTTTATGTTTAAGCTAGTTAATATTTATGCACAATTTTTATTATAATTGGTTATTTTATAAATTGAAATTAAAGTCTAGTGATAGAAAAATAATAAGAAGTTATATCATTTAATTTGAATGATTAATATTGAGTTTGAACTATATTTTATAATTATATGATTAATATGCTTATTTTATAATTTAAACTAGAAATAATTAATTGAACTTAGCAATATGATGATAAATAATGTTCCTAAATATTTTTAATAAAGTACATTTGATTTTAAAATTACTCTACCCTCTAATTTTATCAAAATATCTATTCATATCTATCCTTATTTCTTTTATAAAATCCTAATTTCTAACCCTAATTCCCAAATCAAACTCAGAAACCCTAATTTCCCAAATTGGAAACCCTGACCCAGTACCCGTTTCCCCTCCCTAAACCAGCAGCAGCAGCTGCTGCCCTCTAACCTAAACACACACACACAGCCGCAGCCTTCCCCCAATTCAACCAGCAGCAACAGCTGCGAAAATGGAAGAAAGAAAGAAATAGAGAGGGAAGGGAGAAATGGATCCGTAGAGGAGAAGAAGGAGAGGAGGGGAGGAAAGGGATTGCGCCACGTGCTGGGCTTCTCCGCCATCGCGCCACACTGCCTCACCACTGCCGCGCCACACTGCCTCACCACTGCCGCGCGAGGAGGAAAGGGAGCCATTGCGCTCTACCACCGCGAGCTCCGTCGCACCCTGCATCGCCGAGGGTTTCATTCTTGTCAGATCCGTCGCCGTCCAGACGTCACCCTCACCGCGTCGCGCCATCACTGTATCCACGCCGGTTGTCGCTGCCGTATGTGCGGTGACCTCCAGCCGCGCCGCCGCTAGTCTGGCTTGCTCTGCCGCCGTAGCTGTCTTCGGGAAGGTCGTTGGAGCTTGCTGAGGATATTGTTCTGGTTCTGAAGCAATCTATCCATGTCAGTGCTCATTTTTATCCCCTGTTCTGCCTCTGCCTCTGGATTCTGTGAGTTGCCGGAGCTCTCTGCCACCAGGAACCAACATTCGAGCTGCCCAGGAAACCACCATTAGAACCACTATTGTTTTGGTAAGCTCTGCCCCCTGTTTCTACTTCCTTGTCCTACCAATTTGTTTTTACTTTGAAGCTTGTCCCTGAAACTGTTTGTATTGTATAAAGAGATTATTGTAAATTACCTTGCCGCCGCCGTTACTGGAGGTAGCTGCCGGCACTATTTGGAGGCTGCTGCTAAGTCACCACCGAAGCTAAGAACAGGTGCTGGGATTTGATGGAGCACCGCTGCTGCTGTGGATTCGTAATATTGGGTTTACCGCATTTAAATTCTTCAATTACGGCTAATTGAGGTAGGGGATTTAACGTTTTTAATTTAGAATGCCTACAAAGTTATTGGATAAGTGCAAATGGTTAATAATAGTTAAGAACTTCTTAATTGACAATAATGACTTGAAATGTGTTTGAGAATGGTTAGCTATTGTGATTTTTCTGAGTTATGATTTGAATTAAATATGGTAGTGAATGGTGATTAAGCTTGTGTTACTTACTGAATTGAAAATATGTTGAGTTACTTATTGAGAAAAACTGACATATTGATGATTGATGAGTTGAGTTTGAATTGTGATTGGTTAATGCTATGACTGATATTGGTTTTCTGACTTTAATGGATTTGTTGACAATTCTGATTTTATGTGATATTGCTGAATTGGTTGAAATGGGGTTGTGGTTACTTTGAATTATAATTGAAATTAGTTGCGGTTGTGAAATGTGACTGAATTATTGATTCTGCGATGAATTGGTTGAGATTCTGATTTTGAGTGAATTATTGACTTGTTTGATTTTGAATTGGATATTTGATGTATGGGAATGGCTGTGAAGTTTACTTATGACTAGTTGGGATTGGTTTTGGTGGTTATTGAAGGATTGGAACTAAGGGATTAAACTGTTTAGAGAACCTGTGATTTTCTGAAATAATATAGTAAACTTTAAGAGTATATAAATAATTTATTAATGGTTAGACTAATTTTCTGTGTCATGATTTATTAATCCTGACTTGGCTGTGATTGTGACTGGTTTCATTGTTGTAAGCGATTAATTGATGAGGTTGATTTTGGTTTGAGGCTATGCTTGTTACCTAAATTTCGGGTTACATTGATTTCTTAATTTGGTTGTTATTGTTGATTTAAGGTTAACTAGAGTTAATTTTGAGAATGGTTAAAGGATTGGAGGATGATTTTTGAAATATTTTCCTAAAGTGTGATCTTTAGAATAAAATGGTAACTTTGCTAATAACTAAATAACTTTAAAAATAACAAGAAATATGAAGAGTTGATGTTGAGGTATTTGTTATGAATTCTTGAAATTGGACCGGTTTACTTTTAAAGAATGGTTTATGAAAATTCTGATTTTAATTGATGAAAGGATGTTAGTTCTTAAACTGAATTGTGATGAGATAATTATTGAGAATCTGTCATGATAGTTGCTGATAAATGGATGGAGAATTGATTGAGTTTAATTTGAAAAGATTCTATGACTTATGAATTTAATTGTAAATTGATGAGATGAAAAATGGATTGTTGGATTATGTGAGAATTGCGAATTGTGGATTTTTTTGGTTGCTTGAGAATCTTGTATTTGATAATTGTTGAGAAAGGATTGTTGAATTGTTGAGAAAGAGGGAACCCGTAAGGGTGGCTAAGTCCGAGTTTTAGGGGAGGTGCTGCCGAAATTTTATAAAATCTGAAATTTTATTTGAGAAGTTATTTTAGAAGATTTGGATTTGGAAAAATGATTATTTAAGTTTTATTTAGTTAAGAAAAGAATAATTCTATTTTGAATTCAATTTACGAGAGAAAGGTTTATGTTTCAAAATTAAATTATTTAAGAAAGAAATTATGTTTTGAATTTGATTCAATATAGAAAGAGTTATGTTTTGGGCTTGAAATAAAGGATTACTTTTTTAGAAATTTGGTGAAATAATAATATTTGAATTTGAATAGTAAGAGAGATGATTTTTAAATCTTTGGGAAGTTAGTAAACATGAGAAAGAGTTTTATTTGATTACTTCTAATGAAAGGTTAAGTTTTGAAAAGTGTTTAATGCATTTAAAATAAATGATTTTTCTTGAGTCTTTGATATAGAACTAAAATGAAAGATAGTTTTAAAGTTGGCTTGATTCAAGATTGCCAAGGCAGAGATTATGAACTGAATTGATGATTGAGATTTTTATGAACGAATGCTTGAGAAAGTTAAGAAAGGTTTAAGAAAATGTGTTAAGGATTCAAAGTGAAAAGAGTGATATGATAAAGAGAATAGAGAACAAGCAGAGGGCCTGTTGAAAGGTCATTTGTTGCGTTAAGGCAACTCCAGAGATATTTGTATATTCATCTGCTGCTTTTCTGTTGGCTCTAGAGGTCCTGTAGGCCCAAGTTCACCTACAGTAAGTTGTTATTCCTGTAGGCCGAAGTTCACCTGCAGTGAATATCAATTGTGTATCTCAGGGTGTTGCTCCTGTAGGCCAAAGTTCACCTACAGAGAGTTGTGATACCTGTAAGCCAAAGTTCACTTACAGGGGCGCTATTTCTGTAAGCCGAAGTTCACTTACAGAGGTGTTATTTCTGTAGGCCGAAGTTCACCTACAGAAAGTTGTTGTACTGTGATTAGACTATTTCTGTAAGCCGAAGTTCACTTACAGAGGTGCCATTTCTGTAGGCCGAAGTTCACCTACAGAAAGTTGTTCTGTTGTGTTTAGACTATTCCTGTAAGCCGAAGTTCACTTATGGGAGTGCTGTTTCTGTTGGCCGAAGTTCACCTACAGAGATAAAGCCATATCTAGGACTAGTTCCTGGGTAATGTCGGGATGCAGGGTGTAAACCGACACGTGAGCTCATGGCCTGCTTAGGACAGACATGCATTATATTGGTTGTGCATTTGCATTTGGTTGTGTTTGCTTATATTACTTCTCTGTGATTGTGTTGTTTGTCTTATTGTGATTTGTTTGTGTGATGAATTGAGTTTCTTGCTTGTGCTAGTAGTTTGTGAATGGATAAAGATGATTACTATCTGTTGTTATGACTGAGAATCAATTATGTTGCTGAAAGATATTTAATATGACAAGTTTTTCAATTGAGATCTGTTTTGGGTTTAGGAATTTAAAGAAAGTAATTACTTATCTAAGGTAAGATTAAAAAGTATTTCAAAGGGTTTGACAAAGATGGTTTATTAAGTAAAGTTAATTATTTGCATGTTAATCATTACTTTTACAGCATTCCCATTCCCTACTGAGAACGTGTGGTTTGTTCTCACCCCAAAATCTTCCACCCTTTCAGTGACACAGGTTCGAAGACTCCGTTTGAAGCTGCGGGCGATTGTTAGACCTTATTTATGAGTTAAGTGTGAGTTAATTTGCTTTCATAGAGTTCCCTCGCCCTTATTGCTTAAGATTTTTATTTTATACAGAGGGATATGATTTGTATCTAAGTTACACTTGAATTTGTTTGTATAATATTTACTAATAATTATATGATTATTATTATTTAGTGATGCTTGATATATGATTTGATAAATAAAAACAAAATTTTCTAGCATTTTCTACTAAAACTGAAACACGATATCGAACTAAAGGCTCAATATTAAGTAGTTAATAAGAAAAACAGGTCGGTAACGCCTTACTTTTGGTACGATCATGACGTATTGAAAGTTGGGTCGTTACACAAACTCCCAGAACTCAAGAAGGCTCAGGTATAGAACCCTTGGCTCTAGTCTGTAGACACAATTGCAAGTACTAATTAGTGTTATCCCCGTAGAATCTTTTTAACACTGAAATGTGGAACACATTATGAATCTTGGCCTCTGGAGAAAGTTTGAGTCTATAAGCCACTGAGCTAAGTTTCTTGACAATGCGAAATGGTCCAAAGTATCCCATTTTCAACTTCTGATTTTTTCTCAAAGCCATTGAGTGTTGGCGATAAGGATGTAAACAAACCAGTACCATATTATTCTCTTGAAATTCAGCAAACGTCTTCATATATTGTTGGGCATGATTGAGGTTAGCCTTAAGCTATTCAAGCAGTGTGTCCCGATTGGTTAGCAACTCTTGCAATGACGGTTCGTCAACATGAGGCAACTCATATCTAATGAGATTTGGGGGGCACGACCATATAGAGCCAAGTAAAGAGACATTTTGATGCTTCTGTAGTGAGAAGTATTATATCAATATTGGGCCCAAGGTAGCATATCGACCATAACTTGGGATTCACAAAATAGAAGCAACAAAGATACATCTCCAATGTCTTATTCACGACTTCACTTTGTCGTCCGTTTGTAGGTGGTATGCTGAGCTCATGGATAAAGTAGTGCCTTGCAACTTAAATAATCTCTGCCAAAAGTGACTCATAAAGATCCGGTCCCTATCCGAGACAATGGAGTTAGAAAATCCATGGAGTTTGACAATATTCCTGATGAATGCCTCTACCACTGAACGGCTGTCAAAGTCATGTTTCGAGGGTATAAAATGAGAAAATGTTGTCAATCTATCAATGACCACCATAATGACCGTGTACCCATGAGATTGTGGAAGAGCTGTGATGAAATACATGCAGATAGCCTCCCACACCTGTGATGGTATTGGGAGAGGTTGAAGCAACCGTGCAGGTAATCGAGCCTCTCTTTTGGCGCGCTGGTAAGTAGAGCAGAAAAGAACATAAGCTCTTATAACTCTTTGCATATTTGGCCAATAAAAGGTAGAACAAATCCATTCCACAGTCTTGGCAATGATGGAATGACCTCCAATCATGCCATCACGGTATTCGTGCAAAATTGCTTGCATCAATGAACCCTCTTTTGGAACCACCAACCTATTCCTCCATAATAGAACTCCATTCTAAACAGAATAGTTAGGTCCTTAGGTAAGCCTTTCTCACAATTCTTCCGAAGCTCCTTCAGTTCATTGTCAACCTCAATTTTGCTCTTTAATATATTGAACCATTCTGGTTTCAGGCAAGATCAAGTAGCCATAAAGCTGCGTGAAAGGGCATCAGCAGCAATATTCTCCTTACCAGATTTATATTGAATCTCAAAGTCATACCCCATGAGCTTGTGTATCCACTTTTGCTAGTCAGAGGTGTGCAAGATCTGATCTCCCAAAGTCTTTAAACTTTGTTGATCTTTACGTATAATAAATTTCTTCCCCAATAAGTAATGGGAGAACTTGGCTACCGCTTCAGTCACCACATAGAATTCCCGGGCATAAGCTAACTGGCGCTGATTGTTAGTAGATAATTTCTTAAAAAAAAAAGGCGATGTGGTCTTTATCTTGCAAAAGTACCACTCCAATTCCCGTACTAGAAGTATCAGTCTCCACTATAAAAGGTTGATCAAAGTTGGGAAGACCTAAAACTGGTTTGGAAGTAATTGCTTTCTTCAATGACTCGAAGGCATGAGCACATCTGAGCTCCACTGGAAGGCATCTTGCTTCGATAAATCCGTGAGAGGAGATGCAAGAAAAGAGTAGCCTTTGATGAAGTGCCTATAGTAACCTGTCAACCCAAGAAATCCCCGAAGTTGTTTGAGCTTCTCAGGTGTCGGCCAAGCTATTACAGCCTAAACTATATCCTTCTCCATGTGAACACCCTTCTCATTGATGGTGTGACCCATATAGTCAATTTCGGACACAACAAACAAGCATTTTGACATCTTGGCAAATAAGGATTCCTTCTGTAATGTTTGCAACATGATCTCCAAATGTTCTAAGTGTTGAGAAGTAGAAGGGCTGTAGATCAATATGTCATCGAAGATCACAAGGACAAACTTTCTTAAGAATGGCCAAAAGATATCGTTCATAAGATGTTGGAAGCTGGCTGGTGCATTTGTTAATCCAAATGGAATTACTAGCCATTCGTAATGTCCTTGATGTGTGCGAAATATGGTCTTGTATCTATCCTCCAGCTTCACCAAAATCTGGTGATAACCTGATCTGAGATCCAACTTTGAGAAAATTTTTGCTCCAAACAACTCATCGAGAAGTTCATCTACTGTGAGAATAGAAAATCGATCCTTGACTGTAATATTATTTAAAGCACGGTAGTTAGTATAGAATCTCCAAGAGCCGTCATTTTTTTTTACAAAAAGGATTTGCGATGAGAAAGGGCTATGGCTTGGCTGAATGATGCCATCCTTAAGCATCTCTTGAATCATGCACTCAATTTGAGTCTTAAGGTGGTGACGGTATTGGTACGGTTTGACCCGAATTGGTGCTGCCCCCTCTACCAAAGGAATAGAATGATCATGCAATCTTTGTGGAGAAAGCCCTATAGGTTGTTGAAATACTATTTGATACTTTTGGAGGAGTTCAGCAAAAATAGGCTCCATGGTAGTAGAAAACAGAAGGGGATTGGTTGGATTCTGTGTAGGTTGCTGAACTTCTACTGTGAAGACTTCTTCAATTGCATCAGTGTTGAGAAGAAATCGAATGTGGTGATACTGAGCTTGCTATGGGATGGAGTTTTTCTTACATGCACTGTAACAAACTCACCATTATGAAGGAATCGAAGAAAAGCAGCATCATAGTCCACAATGTGCGTTTTCAGTTGCTTGAGCCAAGGAAAAACGATCACCAAGTCACCTCCAGCAACATGTAATACAAAGACATGTGGAATAGTGACGTTGCACCCGCTCATTGTGACCTCCAGAGAAGGAATATAATCCTCAAAATCTATGATGCCAAAATTTTTTACTATCAACCTCACACCAGGGCAGGCTGCACTGGGATGTTCAAGAATTTGGCTATTCGAGGCTGGAAGAAACTATCAGAGTTACCTCCGTCCAATAGAGCCCGAACCTCTAACCCTTAAAGGATAGCTCTGATTTGGATAGTGGATGAACCAGAGGTACCATGCATGGAATTATATGATAGGTGATTGTCAGTTACTTGTTGCTTAAGGGTCTGGAGTAAAGGATCTACTAATTCTTTAATCGCAGCTTGTTGTTCCACATTTGGGGCTTCCTCTTCTTCATGCTGAAATAACATGAAGTGTCGATTTGGGCATTTATGGAGAGCCGTGTACTTCTCATTGTACCGATAACACAAGCCTTTGGCTCTCTTAGCCTGAATATCAGCTGAGGATAACCTGCGAATTGGATTTCGTGGAAAAGAAGCGTTGGATCATTGGGATGGCTGATAAACCACTATTTTACAGTTTATTTTGTATTGAATTGAGTGAATTTTATCAATTATTCATACACTTCATATAAATTGCATGGTTTTACAAATCCTTCATAATTTTGTGCTATGATTGAAAACATGCTTCTTTGGCATTAAATTCGCTAATTTAAATCTCCTCTTATTACCATTCGATGTCGTGATATATTTGTTAAGTGTTTTCAGGGTTTATAGGACAGGAATGACTTAGAGAATGGAAAAGAAACATGCAAAAGTGGAAGGAACACAAGAAATTAAGAATTTCAGAATCTGGTAGCGACGCGTACGCATAGGCGACGCGTACGCGTGACTGGTGCAGTAGACATACGACGCGCACGCGTGGCCAGGTGCAAGGTTTAACGATGCGTACATGTGGCTGACGTGTACGCGTGACGAGCGTCACGTGCTGTAATTAACAGAATTCACTGGGGGCGATTTCTGGGTTGCTTTTGACCCAGTTTCAAGCCCGAAAGTGAAGATTAGAAGCTGCAGAGTGGAGCTGGAAAGGGGGATCATTCACTTCTCATTCATTCATACTTTAGGTTTTAGATGTAGGTTTCTAGAGTAGGAGGCTTGATAAATCACTATTTTATGGTTTATCTTGTGCTCAATTGAGTGGTTTTTATCTACTCTTTACCCACTTATTCATACTATTCGCATGGTTTTACATTTGCCTTCCTAATTATGTGCTTTGATTGAAAACATGCTTCTTTGATCTTATATTTGCTTATTATTAATCCTCTCTTATCACCATTAGATGACTTGATATGTGTGTTAAGTGTTTTCAGATATTATAGGGCAGGAATGACTTGGAGGATGGAAAGGAAGCATGCAAAAGTGGAAGGAATACAAGAAGATGAAGAAGTTGCTAAGCTGTCCAGCCTGATCTCTTCGCACTCAAACAGCTATAACTTTAGCTACAGAGGTCCAAACGACGCGGTTTCAGTTGCGTTGGAAAGCTAACGTCTGGGGCTTCGATTTGATATATAATATGCTATAGTTCCTTTGATGCTAGGCGACGCGACCGCGTGATCCATGCGGCCGCATCGCAGTGACGGAAATCAGCGTGTTTGAATTCTTCTCCAGCGATTTCCGGGCTGTTTTCGACCCAGTTCGCGGCCTAGAAAACACAGATTAGAGACTATAAAGTGGGGGATTGCATCCATTCATAGAGAGGCTTTCACATTCACAATTTTAGGAGTAGATGTAGTTTTTAGAGAGAGAGGTTCTCTCCTCTCTCTTAGGATTAGGATTTAGGACTTCTCTTAGTTTTAGGAGTAACTCTCAATTCCAGGTTCTTTATTTTTATTTATTTTTCCAATTTAGTTTATGAACTATTCCAAATTACTTGAATTAATGTTATTTGAGGTATTTCAGTTATTATTGCTCTCTTTTATTTACATGATTATTGCTTCCCATCTGAAGGCATTCTTATTCCAGTAGATTTACTTTTCCCCTTTTGGTCTTGGTTAAGAAATCAGTAACTCAGGAATTATCCAACTCAACAGCATAATTGATAACTGTTATCTTTGCTAATTGAATTGAGCTTCAATAATCCCAACCTTTTCTTAGGAAATAAATAGGATTCGAAGATCAAACTAATTAGTCCCTTAACTTTCCTTTGCCTCAGCAAAGGTTAACTAAGTGGAATTAAGATCCAACTTTCATTGTTTTTGATAAGGATAACTAAGCCTGGACTTCCAATTTCTCATACCTTGCCAAAAGTTTATTTTACAGTTATTTATTTATTTTATTTGTCATTTAAATATATCTGTGCCCATTGTCCAAACTCAACATCCCCCAATTTACAAACTTATAACCAATAATAAGAACATACCTCCCTGCAATTCCTTGAGAAGACGACCCGAGGTTTAAATACTTGGTTATCAATTTTAAAAGGGGTTTGTTACTTGTGACAACCAAAACTTTTGTACGAAGGGATTTCTGTCGGTTTAGAGACTATATCTACAACGCGAATGTTTTTATGACATTCTTTACTGGCAAAAATCATAACGTCAAGGCTCTCTCCTCTCTCTAGGTTTTAGGATTTCTATTCCAATTTCTTCTTAGATTTAGATTTAATTTCTATTTTTATTTACAATTCCTTGCAATTTATTGTTCTAGCACCTTTGTTCTTCAATTCTACTTGTCATTTCCTTCACTTTGTTATCCTTATGTTTATATACTCTTGATACTTTAGATCTTTGTTAATGCAATTAATATGTTCATGTTGTTATTGCTTTCTTCAGTTGTCATTGTTAATTTCTTTCAATTGGTAGTTGTTAGATTTTATTATTGTTGCAATTTTACCATGCTTTTATTTTGTACCCACCAAGTGTTTGATAAAATGCTTGGTTGGATTTTAAATTATATTTTTGTATTCTTAGTTTGGATTGAGTAATTTGGAGACTCTTGAATTGTCAAAGTCTCTTGTTGGTTGGTGATTGAAAGTTGCTAGTTGGCTTGAGCTTCACTAACTCTAGTCTTTGATTAGGACTTGTGAACTCAAGTTGATTTGCTCACTTAACTTTCCTTCAATTGTTAGAGGTTAACTAAGTGAGAGCAATTTACAATTACCATCACAATTGACAATGATAATGAGGATAGGAATTCTGATTCTCAACCCTTGCTAGGACTTTTCTTAGTTATTAGTTATCTTCTTGTTATTTACATTCCTTGCTTATTAAACCCAAAACCCAAAAATATACTTTTTCATAACCAATAATAAACATACTTCCCTGCAATTCCTTGAGAGACGGCCTGAGATTTAAATACTTCGGTTAATTTTATTGGGTTTGCTTAAGTGATAAACAATTTAAACGTTGATTGAGGTTTAATTGTCGGTTTAGAACTATACTTGCAACACGATATTTTTGTGAAAATCTTTACTGACATTTCTCCTCTGTCAAGTTTTTGAAGTTGTTGTCGGGGAATTGCAAATGTGTACCTTATTATTGGTTATTATGAATATTGTGAATATGTTTGCCTTTTGTTTCCTTGTTAGTTGTTTCTAGTTTTAGGAGTTTATTTTCATTATTTCTTATTAGTTTTTGTTTTTTTTTCTCTTGTTACTATGAATTCTCACTCCTTTGGCTATGAGTTTGATTCAAATTATGTTGTAGGGAATGGAAGCTACAATGAGAACATGCATCAAGGATGGGACAGTCAAAGGTGGGAGGAGCCTTAAGCTTATGGGCAACCATCTTGGCAACAACCTCCTCCAATGTACTGTGAGGAATAACCATTCCATGATGCA
Organism: Arachis hypogaea; assembly: GCF_003086295.3. Lineage (NCBI taxonomy): Eukaryota > Viridiplantae > Streptophyta > Magnoliopsida > Fabales > Fabaceae > Arachis > Arachis hypogaea. The sequence continues at coordinate 40,039,519 of NC_092054.1, read as the reverse complement.
TACCAAGACAATGGTTATGGTGGACCTCTCTATGACAATCAACAACCACCATACACCTATGACCTTTATCCCCCACAACATAGCCTTCAACCATACTCACAAGCCCCGTTTTACCAAACACCTCCCTATGACTCTAATCCTCATCCACCATACTAAACACTATATGAGCCATATATAGAACTACCCCAATTCTAACACAATTACTCCCAAGAACCACCACCTTAATATACACCACCTCCAATGTATGAAGATTTTCAACCACAAGATGAATTTTCTTTTCCACCATAACCCTCCATAGGAGAATGTCCATATCCATCAATTCAAGAGCACTATGATCCTACTTATGATAGCCAAGTGGAACAAGAGCCAATGGATCGTCTCAAGAAAGCAATGGATCGACTTCAAGCAACCATCCATCAAAAGTTCGACCCATGGGACTCATGCAACAAACAAAGTGTTTCCACGGATGAATGTGGAAAGTCAACCGAATAGCGGAGCATGAAGGAGATCTTAGAATCTCAACTTGAGAACAAAGGACGAGAGTGTGTTGTGCAACAAGAGGAAAAGATGGAGAGTGTTGAACCGCCACATCCTTATCATGATGAACCACCCTCTTATTATGAACCCTTTCTCCGATATAATGAACCCTCCTATCCACCCCAAACCCTAATAGATGATTCTTTCACTTCACTACTTCAAGGGCAAAGCAAGATGAAAAGGGCGACATTGGAATTCGCGGCTGCCTTGACCAAGTTAGTAAGTCGATTCGCTTCCCAACGTTTGGACACTCAAGGAACTCCCTTGGCTACATGTAGAGAATCTAATGAAGAATGTGTCATGAAGGAGAGATTAGGAACTCCGGTGGAAAGTGAGGAATGTGACTTTGTATTGGAACAATTGGAGGAAGCTGTAATTGTTGAAGAGGAAGAAGTGGTTGAAGACTTAGGAGATGCTGAACCTCCATGGGAATCTAGAGTTGTAGAGTATTCCTCCAAGAAGCTTGAAATCGATGTTGAGGAGGCTAGTGTACAACCTCCAAGGCATGTTCCCTATGAAGAATTGGACGGGATAGATCAAGAGGCAAGGTCCCTTGGTGATGATGATCATGAATCGAGCCATCCTAGTAATGAATTTGCATCCACAAGTGAACCTCTTGAGTTTGAAGAACCTTCTCCCAAAAGCAACATTGAGGTAGATCTCTCTCAACCTTATATTTATGATTTGAGTGACGAAGAAGAGTTGGATGAGTTCGGTGAGGAAGAGTTTGAAAGTGAATAATCTTTTCAAAAGGTGGAAGTCCTTCGGCAAGGTTGGACGGGAGTTCAATATGCTTTGTCAAGATCATTGGAGACTTCTCTATCTAGGTTTCCATCTACTCCTTCATTTGAGTGGGTAAAACTTATCTCTATTAGCTTTATTGTCCCACTTGAGTATGGCATGCTTGAAACGGATGGCCAACTTAGGAGGCTTTTTGGAATGAAGCGTAAGAGAAGGATGTTTAGTGGTTGGAGTTGCAAATCAAGACTCATCAAGGTTGAGATTTCAAGAGCTAGATGCAAGGGTTGGACTGGTGATCAATTAGTTAGATCTAAGAGAAGAGTTTGGTACTTCATTGAGAATTCAAATTGCTTGCCACCCGGTTGGAACAATGATGATCCACTTAAAGACGGGTGTAGAAATAAGATTTGGGATCCTGGCATACAAGAGGATCAACTTTGGGAGCTCAAAACTTGTGAAGAACTTCATCAAAGCTTGGTGAATTCACTTGGAAATGTTGGAGCTTATTGGAAGTCCAAGCGTTGGTGGAAGTTTCAAGATGAGTTCAAGCAAAAGCCACCATGACAAGGAGCTCACCAAGTGTCCAACTTAAGAACTTTAACTAAAAGTGTTAGGTAATAAGTCGCATTTTTATTTTTAGTTAGGTTTATTTCGTTTAAGTTATGGTTTTACTTGTTTAATAATGGTTGGCATTACTTTTATAGCTTGTTAGTTTCTTATACTTTAAAAAAAAGGAAGCTCACCCGTGCGTGTGGCCAACGCGCACGCATCATATTGAATTTTGCTCTTAGGTATAAAAACCCGAGAATTGTGCTGGAACCATGCGGGTGGGGTGCTAGGCGCACATCCCAACCCACGTGTGCGCCTCACTGATGCGTACGCGTCACTTGATCCTTTGCCCATCCACGCGTAGGCGTGGACGACGCGTGCGCGTCGACGCCAAAATTTTGATAGTCCAGTACTGAAACCCGAGAGTTGTGCAGAAACTGTTCGAGTGTTATGCGAGTAGCACAATTCACACCCCACGCGTACGCGTGACTAACGCGTATGCGTCACCTCCTCATTCTGCAATCCATGCGTGCACATGGACGACGCTTATGCGTCATTTCCCTTCCCCCATTTCTTTCTTCTTTCTTCTCTCGTTTCTCCTTCTTTCTTCTTCCTTTCTTACTTTTTTCTTCTTCATTTCTTTAACTTCTCATCCTTATTCTCTTTTGTTTATTACATTTTCACACTTTCATTCATTGCATTTTAACTTTGCTTTTGTAACTTATTTTTATTTTCCTTCTTACGTTTCCTATTTTACCATTGGTGTTAAATTTTCTACTCAACTTTTGAAAATTTCTTGGATCATTTTGGTACTTCGTGACTTGTTTAGCATTAATGGAAATTTTTTGCCCCACACACAAGATTAGTGCTTTCATCCCTTCTGACTCATTATTCTTTGTTCTTATGCTTCATTATCATTGAGTTAGGATAATACCAAATGCTCTCATGCTTATCACTAATCTTTTCTGTGTCAATTCTTGTTTTAACTTGTTGTTTTCGAGTATTCTTGCCATTTACTTATGCTTTGACATTACTCTTGCATCCAGTGTTAGTTGATATGCCATTTTCTTATACTGCTTTCTCACTTGCATGTTGTAGCTACCATGTAGTTGAGAACCTCATTATTATTTGGCATTAGCCCACCTATATTTTATTTGTTTGCATATCTTTATTTGTGGGTTATTCTTCTTCCTTTTTTCTCTTCTTTCAGGATAGCCACCAAGAAGGGAAAGGAAAAGCTTCTAAATGGGGCAACAAACAAGTCCATCTGCACAATCCGTTGAAGAAACTCATCGGTTGTAGCCACCCGTCCACTTGAACATCTTTTCATGCACCGAGGACGGTGCAATTTTTAAGTGTGGGGAGGTCAATGACCGACTTCCATGGTTAACTACTTCCTGTCTCAACACCAATGTTTAATTTTCTTTGTTAGTTAGTTGTCGCATTGCATAATAGATTGCATGTGTAGTTAATTGCTTACATTTATGTACTACTTGGTTGAAGTGATGAATTCTTTTCCAAGAAACTATTTTATAGCATTTCACTAATTTGAATTAAAATTTTTGTTGAACATGCTTGAAGAAATTTATTTTGGAACATGGTTTAGAGCTTGAACACACAAAATCCAGTAAGATTTTTTGAACCTATTTGATTTGTTACATGTTATCAACCAATGTTTTATTTTGGTGTGTGTTGTTTTCTCTAAAATTGTGATCTTTGTCTTGTTTAATTCTATATTTCCATTGTTTGATGTATGCATGCACTTATATGATTGGGGCCCTTGTTTCACTATAGCTCACATACCCATATGGCCTTACCCTTTCATTATTCTTTGCAAACTAATGTTGAGCCTATTTTACTTTAGCACATCATTAACTCTAAGAGAAAAATAATGAATGACCTCAATTTCAATCCTTGGTTAGCTTAGACTAGTGAAAGTGTTCATGATTTAAGTGCAGAAAAGTTGGGTTTGGAAATATTTGGTTTGGGAATTGAGTATGTTAGACTTTTTTGTGAAAATGTGAAAAGAATGTTGAGGACATGTTCATGCATTCAATACCTTGATTGTATGCATTGAAAAAAAAACAAAAGAAAAGAAAAAGAAAAAGAAAAAGAAAACAAAAAAAAAGAAAAAAAGAAAAAAAAGAGAGAGAAAAAATAAAAAAGGGAACAAAATGCCCCAAAGTAAATGGTAGTAGCAATACATATGAGTTGTACTCAAATGCAGATGCATGAATATATGGTAAATATAGTTAATGGGTAGTTAGATTTTATATTCTGATTACATGGATTGTCTTAAGTTAGGTGGGAAGTTTAGGTTAATCAAGGATTCAGATTTTAGTCCACTTGACTAAATACAATCCTACCTTGACCCTAACCCCATTAAAACCCTTAAAAGGCCTCATGATATGTGTATTCGTGCATTAAATTTTGTTGATTAGTAGAAGAAGAGCAAGCCTTAGAAAGTAAGGTTAGTAGAGAATTGAGAGAATCGAACCTTAAACTCTTGAGTGATTAGAGTGTATACACTTCCGGTGAGGGTTCGATGCTCGATTCTTTGTTCCCGGCTTTTACGAGCTTTCTTCTTGCAAATCTACTTGTACTTAATTTTGCGATTTAAATTAGTGAGATCCAGTTTATATTTGCTTTTGGAAGATTTATTTACTTTTAACCTAGTAGGTAAAAGCATTTTGTATTTAGTTGCATTCATATAGATAGGTTGCATTTCATAAATTCTACCATTCCTCTTCACCTCCTTTATAGCTTCCCTTGAGCTTAGCATGAGGACATGCTAATGTTAAGTGTGGGGAGATTGATAAACCACTATTTTACGGTTCATTTTGTATTGAATTGAGTGGATTTTATCAATTATTCATACACTTATTCATATAAATTGCATGGTTTTACAAATCCTTCCTAATTTTGTGCTATGATCGAAAACATGCTTTTTTGGCCTTAAATTCGCTAATTTTAATCTTCTCTTATTACCATTCAATGCCGTGATATATTTGTTAGGTGTTTTCAGGGTTTATAGGGTAAGAATGGCTTAGAGGATAGAAAAGAAGCATGCAAAAGTGGAAGGAACACAAATTAAAAATTTCAGAATTTGGTAGTGACGCGTACGCATGGGCGATGCATACGCGTGGCCAGGTGCAAGGTTCAGCGACGCGTATATGTGGCTGGCGCATACGCGTGACGAGTGTCATATGCTGCAATTAACAGAATTCGTTGGGGGCAATTTCTGGGCTGCTTTTGACCAAGTTTCAAGCCCGAAAGTGAAGATTAGAGGCTACAGAGTGGAGCTGGAAAGGGGGATCATTCACTTCTCATTCATTAACACAATTTTAGGTTTTAGATGTAGGTTTCTAGAGAGAGAAGCTCTCTCCTCTCTCTAGGTTTTAGGGTTTGTAGTCTTGTTCTTTCTCAAATTCAGATTTCTACCTTACTTTAATTTAGTTTCTCTTCTACTTTTATTTGTTCTAGCGCTTTAGTTTATCTATTTCTCTCTTTGATTTCTTTATGTTTCCAATTTAGTTTATGAATTTTTCTTGTTTCCTTTAATCTATATTAATACAATTTATGTTTCCATGTTTATCATTGCTTTCTTTAATTTGTTGTTATTGATTCCACTTGCAACTGTTAGTCTTAGATTTTGCTATGTCTTGTTAGTTTTCTATGTTTTTATTTTATGCCTTCCAAGTGTTTGATAAAATGCTTGGTTGGATTTTAAATTAGCTTTTTATGTTCTTGACTTGGATTGATTAATTAGAAATTCTTGAGTTATCAAAAGTCTTTTGTTGATTGGTGATTGAAGATTGCCGATTAGCTTGAACTTCACCAAAGCTAGTCTCTCACTATGAGTTGACTAGAACTTGTGAACTCAAGTTAATTGTATGCACTTGACCTTCCTCCATTTGTTAGAGGTTAACTAAGTAAAGGCAATTCACATTTACCATCACAATTGACGATGATAATGAGGATAGGACTTCTAATTCTCTTTCCTTGCTAAGAGCTTTCTTAGTTATTAGTTTATTTTCTCACCATTTTACTTTCTTGTTTCTTATTACAAAACCCAAAAATATACTTTTTCATAATCAATAATCAATACACTTTCCTGTAATTTCTTGAGAGACGACCCGAGGTGTAAATAATTCGGTTAATTTTATTGGGTTTTCTTAAGTGACAAACAATTTAAACATTGACCGAGGATAATTTGTTGGTTTAGAACTATACTTGCAACGCGACATTTTTGTGAAAATCTTTACCGACAATTTTTCTCCTTCACACAAATCCCCACACTCTGTACAACTATACCAGCAAGTGCATTGGGTCGTCCAAGTAATACCTGAGCGAGTCAGGGTCGATCCCACGAGGATTGTGGTTTGAAGCAAGCTATGGTTATCTTGCAGGTCTTAGTCAGGCGAATAGAAGAGTTGTTAAATTAAGGTTTAATTGCATTAAAAGGAATAAAATAAAACACTCTATAAATTAAATGGAATCAGTAATAGGAATATGGTTAAGGATTGGAGTTGCTTTGTCTTTCTAAATTAACTTTGGTATTACTGTCTCCTTTGCTTGTGAATGATTTCTTCTATGGCAGGCTGTATGTGATCAACGCCATTGGCCGTGGTCATCAATCTCCTCTGCTTCAGATCAAACGCCATTGGCCGTAGTCATCCAACTGAACGAGGGTGAAGCTCTAGCAGTTCATTCTCTTGGTGATTGGTGCACAAAATTGTTACTCTCTTACAATTTCGCACACATGACCAGCAAGTGCATTGGGTCGTCCAAGTAATACCTTACGTGAGTAAGGGTCGAATCCCACGGAGATTGTTGGTATGAAGCAATCTATGGTTATCTTGTAAATCTTAGTCAGGAAGTCAATTATGTTTATCAATTGAATTGTGAGTAACCAGTAGAGCATAAATTAAAAGTTACTTGTTGTGCAGTAATGGAGAATATGTTGGGGTTTTAGAGATGCTTTGTCTTCTGAATCTCTGCTTTCCTCTGTCTTCTTGTTCACATCACGCACGTCCCCCTATGGCAAGCTGTGTGTTGGTGGATCACCGTTGTCAATGGCTACCTTCCATCCTTCCAGTGAAAACTACGCTCACGTGCTCTGTCACAGCACGGCTAATCACCGGTTGGTTCTCGATCCGGTTGGAATAGGATTTACTATCCTTTTGCATCTGTCACTAACGCCCAGCCTTCAGGAGTTTGAAGCTCGTCACAGTCATTCAATCCTTGAATCCTACTCGGAATACCACAGACAAGGTTTAGACTTTCCGGATTCTCATGAATGCTGCCATCAGTTCTAGCTTATACCACGGAGATTCTGATTAAAGAATCTAAGAGATACTCATTCAATCGGATATAAAACGGAGGTGGTTGTCAGGCACACGTTCATGGTTTGAGGAAGGTGATGAATGTCACAGATCATCACCTTCATCACAGTTAATCGCGAATGAACATCTTAGATAGAAACAAGCGTGTTTGAATGGAAAACAGAAATACTTGCATTAATTCATCGAGACACAGCAGAGCTCCTCACCCCCAACAATGGGGTTTAGAGACTCATTCCATCAGAGAATACAAAGTTTAGATCTGAAATGTCATGAGATACAAAATAAGTCTCTAAAAGTTGTTTAAATACTAAACCAGTAGCCTAGGGTTACAAAATATGAGTGGACTATGATGGATGATGTAGAGATCCACTTCTGGGGCCCACTTGGTGTGCTGGGGCCCACTTGGTGTGTGCTGGGGCTGAGACTTTAAGCAATTCACGTGCAGAGGCCATTTGTGGAGTTGAACGCCAGTTTTTGTGCCAGTTTGGGCGTTCAACTCCAGTTTTTTATCCTATTCTGGCGCTGGACGCCAGAATTGGGCAGAGGACTGGCGTTGAACGCCAGTTTACGTCGTCTATCCTTGTGAAAAGTATGAACTATTATATATTTCTGGAAAGCCCTGGATGTCTACTTTCCAATGCAATTAGAAGCATGCCATTTTGAGTTTTGTAGCTCCAGAAAATTCAATTTGAGTGCAGGGAGGTCAGAATGCAACAGCATCAGCAGTCCTTTTTCAGCCTGAATCAGATTTTTGCTCAGCTCCTTCAATTTCAGCCAGAAAAATACCTGAAATTACAGAAAAACACACAACTCATAGTAAAGTCCAGAAATATGAATTTTTCCTAAAAACTACTGGAAATAAACTAAAAACTAACTAGAACATACTCAAAACTATATGAAATTATCCCCAAAAAGCGTATAAAATATCTGCTCATCACAACACCAAACTTAAACTGTTGCTTGTCCTCAAGCAACTAGACAAATAAAATAGAAGACTAATAGGTTGAGAAGCAATAATATCTCAGAGTTTTTTGATTGAAGCTCAGATCCTAATTAGATGAGCGGGACTAGTAGCTTTTTGCTTCTGAACAGTTTCGGCATCTCACTTTATCCATTGAAGCTCAGAGTGATTGGCATCTATAAGAACTCAGAATTCAGATAGTGTTATTGATTCTCTTAGTTCAGTGTGATGATTCTTGAACACAGCTTCTTTATGAGTCTTGGCCGTGGCCCTAAGCACTTTGTTTTCCAGTATTACTACCGGATACATAAATGCCACAGACACATAACTGGGTGAACCTTTTCAGATTGTGACTCAGCTTTGCTAAAGTCCCCAATTAGAGGTGTCCAGAGTTCTTAAGCACACTCTTCTTTTTGCTTTGGACCTTGACTTTAACCGCTCAGTCTCAAGTTTTCACTTGACACCTGCACGTCACAAGCACATGGTTAGGGACAGCTTGGTTTAGCCGCTTAGGCCAGGATTTTATTCCTTTTTGGCCCTCCTATCCACTGATGCTCAAAGCCTTGGGATCCTTTTTATTACCCTTGCCTTTTGGTTTTAAGAGCTTTGGCTTTTTCTGCTTGCTTTCTCTTTTTTTTTTCTTTCTCTTTTTTTTTTTTCTGCAAGCTTTGTTCTTTGCTGCTTTTTCTTGCTTCAAGAATCATTTTTATGATTTTTCAGATTCTCAATAACATGTCTCATGTTCATCATTCTTTCAAGAGCCAACATATTTAACAGTCTTAAACAACAAATTCAAAAGATATATGCACTGTTCAAGCATTCATTCAGAAGACAGAAAGCATTGCCACCACATTTAACTAATTAGAATTTCTCTTATTAAAACTCGAAATTTTATTGCTTCTTATTCAAAAGATTTACTACTTTATTCATGTTTGCTGATGATGAGAAAAATAAACTATAGCTTAATTGGAGATAAAATCAAAATAGATACTAATTACTACTATATGACTCCTAAGGTAAAATTAAAATAAGAACAGTTATCACAGAGTTAAGGCTAAGATTAGAACTCAACAACCTTGAGGTTTGGGAAGTGGATGTTCCTCTAGTCTGTGAGGTGCTTGGTCCTTCAAGAGAGAATTTCTGGCGCTTCAGTTCCTTTAAATCACGCCCTTGCTCCTCTTGGAGTGAGTTGTTTTCCTTTAAGGGCCATGATCTTAGTGATCACGAATAAGCACACCAAACTTAGAGCTTTGCTTGTCCTCAAGCAAAAGAAAAAGAAGGAGATGGGTAGAAGGAGAGCTCCTCCCCACCATCCTGGCGTTTGAACGCCCAAACACTGCCTGTTTTGGGCGTTCAACGCCCAAATGCTGCTCTCCTGGGCGTTCAACGCCCAGTTGTTGCCCTTTTCTGGCGTTGAACGCCAGATAGCTATCCTTACTGGCGTTCAGCGCCCACTGGATGCCCATTTTGGGTGCTGAACGCCCAAAATGGCCTTCACTGGCGTTTTCTTGCCAGTAAGCTCCCTATCTCTGTTTTGTGTGTAGATTCCTTCTGTAACCCTGTAAACTTATGCAAATGATTCTTTACCTTAGTGTCAGTGAACTTTATATAAACAAATAAAAATAAAAATAGGGCAAAATGCTTAGAGGATTGTTGTCCCATGGCTGGGTTGCCTCCCAGCAAGCGCTTCTTTATTGTCTTTAGCTGGACCTTGCTGAGCTTTTAATCTAGCTTCAGCCTTGAGCATTCTTGCTCAATGTTGCCCTCAAGATAATGCTTGATTCTCTGTCCATTGACAATGAACTTCTTATCAGAATCAATATCTTGGAGCTCCACATAACCATATGGTGATACACTTGTAATCACGTATGGTCCCCTCCACCGGGATTTCAGTTTCCCGGGGAATAGCCTGAGTCTAGAGTTAAACAACAGAACCTTCTGTCCTGGTTCAAAGATTCTAGATGACAGCTTTCTGTCATGCCATTTTTTTTATTTTTCTTTATAAAGCTTGGCATTTTTGAAAGCTGTGAATCTGAATTCCTCTAGCTCATTTAGCTGGAGCAATCGTTTTTCTCCTGCTAGTTTGGCATCAAAGTTTAGGAATCTGGTTGCCCAGTAGGCCTTGTGTTCCAATTCCACGGGCAGGTGACATGCCTTGCCATACACGAGTTGGTATGGAGAGGTCCCTATAGGGGTCTTGAATGCTGTTCTGTAAGCCCACAGAGCATCATCCAAGCTTCGTGCCCAATCCTTTCTACGGGTATTTACTGTCCGTTCCAGGATTCTCTTTAATTCTCTGTTAGAGACTTCAGCTTGCCCATTGGTTTGTGGATGATATGGAGTGGCCACCTTGTGGCGAATTCCATACCGAACCATGGCAGAGTAAAGCTGTTTATTGCAGAAGTGAGTGCCCCCATCACTGATTAGTACTATAGGGACACCAAATCTGCTAAAGATATGTTTCTGGAGGAACTTCAGCACTGTTTTAGTATCATTGGTGGGTGTGGCAATAGCCTCAACCCATTTTGATACATAGTCAACTGCCACCAGAATATAAGTGTTTGAATATGATGGTGGAAAAGGTCCCATGAAGTCAATTTCCCATACGTCAAACAACTCAATTTCCAAGATTCCTTGTTGAGGCATGGCGTAACCATGAGGCAGATTGCCAGCTCTTTGGCAACTGTCACAATTACGTACAAACTCTCGGGAATCTTTATAGAGTGTGGGCCAATAGAAGCCACATTAGAGGACCTTGGTGGCAGTTCGCTCACCTCCGAAATGGCATCCATATTGAGATCCGTGGCAATGCCACAGGATCCTCTGTGCTTCTTCTCTAGGCACACACCTACGGATAATTCCGTCTGCACATCTCTTAAAGAGATAAGGTTCATCCCACAAGTAGTACTTTGCATCAGTAATTAATTTCTTCTTTTGTATCCTGTTGTACTCCTTGGGTATGAACCTTGCAGCTTTATAGTTTGCAATATCGGCAAACCATGGTGCTTCCTGAATGGCGAATAAATGCTCATCAGGAAACGTCTCAGAGATCTCAAGAGAAGGGAGGGGCGTCCCTTCCACTGGCTCTATCCGGGACAGATGATCAGCCACTTGGTTCTCTGTCCCTTTTCTGTCTCTTATTTCTATATCAAACTCTTGCAGAAGCAATACCCATCTGATGAGCCTGGGTTTTGAATCCTGCTTTGTGAGTAGATATTTAAGAGCAGCATGGTCAGTATACACAATCACTTTTGATCCTACTAAGTATGATCTGAACTTGTCAATGGCGTAAACCACTGCAAGTAGTTCTTTTTCTGTGGTTGTGTAATTTTTCTGGGCATCATTTAGAACGCGACTGGCATAATAAATGACATGCAGAAGCTTGTCATGCCTCTGTCCCAATACTGCACCAATGGCATGATCACTGGCATCACACATTAACTCAAATGGCAATGTCCAGTCTGGTGCAGAAATGACTGGTGCTGTGACCAGCTTAGCTTTCAGCGTTTCAAACGCCTGCAGGCATGCTGTGTCAAACACAAATGGCGTGTCAGCAGCTAGCAGATTGCTTAGAGGTTTTGCGATTTTTGAAAAATCCTTTATAAACCTCCTATAGAATCCTGCATGCCCCAGAAAGCTTCTGATTGCCTTAACATTGGCAGGTGGTGGTAATTTTTCAATTACCTCTATTTTTGCTTGATCCACCTCTATTCCCTTGTTTGAGATTTTATGCCCAAGAACAATTCCTTCAGTCACCATGAAGTGACACTTTTCCCAGTTTAAAACTAGGTTGGTTTCTTGGCATCTTTTCAGAACAAGTTTCAGGTGATCAAGACAGGAGCTGAATGAGTCTCCATATACTGAGAAGTCATCCATGAAGACTTCCAGAAAATTTTCCACCATGTCAGAGAAAATAGAGAGCATGCATCTCTGGAAGGTTGCAGGCGCATTACATAGCCCAAATGGCATCCTTCTATAAGCAAACACTCCAGATGGACATGTGAATGCTGTTTTCTCTTGATCCTGGGGATCCACTGCAATCTGGTTATAGCCTGAATAGCCATCCAAAAAGCATTAATAATCATGACCTGCTAGTCTCTCTAGCATCTGGTCTATGAATGGTAAAGGAAAATGATCCTTTCTGGTGGCTGTATTGAGCCTTCTGTAGTCAATACACATGCGCCACCCTGTAACTGTTCTTGTAGGAACCAGTTCATTTTTTTCATTATGAATCACTGTCATGCCTCCCTTTTTTGGGACGACTTGAACAGGGCTCACCCAGGGGCTATCAGAAATGGGATAAATAATCCCAGCCTCTAGTAATTTGGTGACCTCTTTCTGCACCACTTCCTTCATGGCTGGATTTAGCCGCCTCTGTGGTTGAACCACTGGTTTGGCATTATCCTCCAGTAGGATTTTGTGCATGCATCTAGCTGGGCTTATGCCCTTAAGGTCACCTATGGACCACCCAAGAGCTGTCTTGTGTGTCCTTAGCACTTGAATAAGTGCTTCCTCTTCCTGTGAATTTAAAGCAGAGCTTATGATCACTGGAAAGGTGTCACCTTCTCCTAGAAATGCATATTTCAAGGATGGTGGCAGTGGCTTGAGCTCTGGTTTAGGAGGTTTTTCCTCTTTCAGAAGAAAGTTTAGAGGCTCTTTCATGTCCCCTGAATCCTCCAAATCAGGCTGAACATCCTTAAAGATGTCTTCCAACTCTGATTCGAGACTCTCAGCCATGTTGATCTCTTCTACCAAAGAGTCAATAAGGTCAACTTTCATGCAGTCTGTTGATGTGTCTGGATGCTGCATGGCTTTGACAGCGTTCAACTTGAACTCGTCATCGTTGACTCTCAGGGTTATTTCCCCCTGTTGGACGTCAATGAGGGATCGTCCAGTTGCTAGGAAGGGTCTTCCTAGAATGAGAGTGGCACTCTTGTGCTCCTCCATTTCCAGCACAACAAAGTCAGTGGGAAAGGCGAATGGCCCAACTCTGACAATCATGTCCTCAATCACGCCTGATGGGTATTTAGTGGAACCATCAGCAAGTTGGAAACATATCCGGGTTGGTTTAACTTCTTCAGTTAAGCCAAGCTTCCTGATAGTGGATGCAGGTATTAGGTTGATGCTTGCCCCAAGATCGCATAAGGCTGTCTTGGTGCAATCACCTTCCAATATGCATGGTATCAGAAAACTCCCAGGGTCTTTAAGCTTTTCAGGAAAGCTTTTCAGAATGACTGCACTGCATTCTTCAGTGAGGAGAACTCTTTCTGTTTCTCTCCACTCCTTTTTATGACTTAAGATCTCTTTCATGAACTTGGCATAAGAAGGTATTTGCTCAAGTGCCTCTGCAAAAGGAATCTTTATTTCAAGAGTCCTTAGATAATCTGCAAAGCGAGCAAATTGCTTATCCTGCTCCTCTTTCTGGAGTTTTTGAGGATAAGGTATCTTGGCTTTATATTCCTCAACCTTAGTGGTTAAAGAAGCCTTTTTAGAGGGGTTGTTATCAGCACTTGTGTGTGTCTGATCCCTCACTGGCAATTGAGTACCAGAGTCAGAAGCTGGAGTGACGTTAGACGCCAACTCACTGTCTGTTCCTGGCGCCTGAACGCCAGAAATGTGCCCGTTTTGGGCGTTCAACGCTGGATTATGCCCCCTTTGGGCGTTCAACGCCAGATTCTTGCCCATTTCTGGCGTTGAACGCCAATCCTGCCTTGTTTCTGGCGCTGAACGCCAGTTTTGGGCATGGTCTGGGCGTTCAGCGCCAGCCTTCCACCCATTTTCTGGCGTTTTAGTGCCAGAATTATTTTTCCCTGGGCTCTTACTGTCCTCAGGGAAATCTTTGGTGGGTTGCTCATTTCTTGAATTTTTGATGCCTTGAGGTGGGGTATTTAATGTTTTCCCACTTCTTAATTGAACTGCTTGGCATTCTTCTGCTATTTGCTTTGATAGCTGCTGCTTTGTTTGCTTAAACTGTTCGTCCATATGTATATTAGCTATCCTTGTCTCCTGTAACCTGTCTTTGAATTCAGCTAGCTGTTTTGTTAGAAAATCTAATTGCTGATTGAATTCAGCAGCTTGTTTTACAGTACTGAATTCAGTAGTTACTGTTTTAACCTCTTCATTCATGGAAGGGTTGCTGCTTAGATACAGATGCTGATTCCTGGCAACTGTATCAATGAGCTCTTGAGCTTCTTCAATTGTCTTTCTCATATGGATAGATCCACCAGCTGAGTAATCTAAAGACATCTGAGCTCCTTCTGCAAGCCCATAGTAGAAGATGTCTAACTGAACCCACTCTGAAAACATTTCAGAGGGGCATTTTCGTAGCATCTCTCTGTATCTCTCCTAGGCATCATAAAGAGATTCATTATCTCCTTGTTTAAAGCCTTGGATGTCCAGCCTTAGCTGTGTCATCCTTTTGGGAGGGAAATATTGATTCAGGAATTTTTCTGTCAGCTGTTTCCATGTTCTTATGCTGGCCTTAGGTTGGTTATTTAACCACCTCTTGGCTTGGTCTTTTACAGCAAATGGAAACAGTAATAGTCTGTAGACATCCTGATCTATTTCCTTATCATGTACTGTGTCAGCAATTTGTAAAAATTGTGCCAGAAACTCTGTAGGTTCTTCCTGTGGAAGACCGGAATACTGGCAACTTTGCTGCACCATGATAATGAGCTGAGGATTCAACTCAAAGCTACTGACTCCAATGGAGGGTATGCAGATGCTACTTCCATATGAAGCAGTAGAGGGGTTAGAATATGACCCCAGAGTCCTCCTGGACTGTTCATTTCCACTTATGTCCATGATGGATCTATGGATATAACTTGGACTGATTTACCTTTTTATTTATTTTATTTTATAAGAAGTAAATACTTAAATAAAATAAAATAACTAAAAAGAATTTGAATTTTGAAATTTTTTTTTCGTTTATAAAAAAAAGAAATTAATTAGTTAATAAAAAAAAGAAATTTTTGAAAAAGAGGGAAGATATTTTCGAAAATTAGAGAGAGGGAGAGTTAGTTAGGTAGTTTTGAAAAAGTTAAGAAACAAACAAAAAGTTAGTTAGTTAGTTGAAACAAATTTTGAAAAGATAAGAAGTTAGGAAGTTAGAAGAGATATTTTGAAAAGATATTTTTTTGAATTTAGTAAGGAGAGAGAAGGACAATAAGATAGTACAAGATTTAAAATTTTTAGATCTAATGCTCCTTGTTTTCGAAAAATTTGGAGGGAAAACACCAAGGAACACCAAACTTAAAAATTTTAAGATCAAGACACAAGGAAACTCAAGAACACTTTGAAGACTCACAAGAACACAAGAACATGAAGGAAGAACACCAAACTTAGAATTTTTAGAAAACCAAACCAAAAATTTCGAAAATCAAAGGGAAATCAACAAGAAAACACCAAACTTAAAGTTTGGCACAAGATTTAATAGAAAAAATGTTTTTGAAAAAGAAGGTTTTGAAAAGAGTATAAAAGATTCTAACCCAATTACCAAGAACACAGATTAACGCTCTAGCCAAATGAGTTATGGGACCTTCAAAAATTTTAAGGAAGATTATTTTTGAAAACACCAAACTTAAAGTTTGGCACATGATTTAATAGAAAAATTATTTTTGAAAAAGGTTTTTAAAAAATTATGATAGCCAATTATCATGAACATAAACACCACGTTCTAAATAACTGAGCTATAAGTTTAAAGTATTTTAACAAGAGATAAATAATAAAAGACTCTAAACCAAAAAAAAGGAAAGATTTTTCCTAATCTAAGCAACAAAATAATCCGTCAGTTGTTCAAACACGAACAATCCCCGGCAACGGCGCCAAAATCTTGGTGCACAAAATTGTTACTCTCTTACAATTTCGCACACATGACCAACAAGTGCACTGGGTCGTCCAAGTAATACCTTACGTGCGTAAGGGTCGAATCCCACGGAGATTGTTGGTTTGAAGCAATCTATGGTTATCTTGTAAATCTTAGTCAGGAAGTCAATTATGTTTATCAATTGAATTGTGAGTAACCAGTAGAGCATAAATTAAAAGTTACTTGTTGTGCAGTAATGGAGAATATGTTGGGGTTTTGGAGATGCTTTGTCTTCTGAATCTCTGCTTTCCTCTGTCTTCTTGTTCACATCACGCACGTCCCCCTATGGCAAGCTGTGTGTTGGTGGATCACCGTTGTCAATGGCTACCTTCCATCCTTCCAGTGAAAACTACACTCACGTGCTCTGTCACAGCACGACTAATCACCGGTTGGTTCTCGATCCGGTTGGAATAGGATTTACTATCCTTTTGCATCTGTCACTAACGCCCAGCCTTCAGGAGTTTGAAGCTCGTCACAGTCATTCAATCCTTGAATCCTACTCGGAATACCACAGACAAGGTTTAGACTTTCCGAATTCTCATGAATGCTGCCATCAGTTCTAGCTTATACCACGGAGATTCTGATTAAAGAATCTAAGAGATACTCATTCAATCGGATATAAAACGGAGGTGGTTGTCAGGCACACGTTCATGGTTTGAGGAAGGTGATGAATGTCACAGATCATCACCTTCATCACAGTTAATCGCGAATGAACATCTTAGATAGAAACAAGCGTGTTTGAATGGAAAACAGAAATACTTGCATTAATTCATCGAGACACAGCAGAGCTCCTCACCCCCAACAATGGGGTTTAGAGACTCATTCCATCAGAGAATACAAAGTTTAGATCTGAAATGTCATGAGATACAAAATAAGTCTCTAAAAGTTGTTTAAATACTAAACCAGTAGCCTAGGGTTACAAAATATGAGTGGACTATGATGGATGATGTAGAGATCCACTTCTGGGGCCCACTTGGTGTGCTGGGGCCCACTTGGTGTGTGCTGGGGCTGAGACTTTAAGCAATTCACGTGCAGAGGCCATTTGTGGAGTTGAACGCCAGTTTTTGTGCCAGTTTGGGCATTCAACTCCAGTTTTTGATCCTATTCTGGCGCTGGACGCCAGAATTGGGCAGAGGACTGGCGTTGAACGCCAGTTTACATCGTCTATCCTTGTGAAAAGTATGGACTATTATATATTGCAGGAAAGCCCTGGATGTCTACTTTCCAATGCAATTGGAAGCATGCCATTTCGAGTTCTGTAGCTCCAGAAAATCCAATTTGAGTGCAGGGAGGTCAGAATCCAACAGCATCAGCAGTCCTTTTTCAGCCTGAATCAGATTTTTGCTCAGCTCCTTCAATTTCAGCCAGAAAAATACCTGAAATTACAGAAAAACACACAACTCATAGTAAAGTCCAGAAATATGAATTTTTCCTAAAAACTACTGGAAATAAACTAAAAACTAACTAGAACATACTCAAAACTATATGAAATTATCCCCAAAAAGCGTATAAAATATCCGCTCATCAGTGATCCTACTCAAAATACCACAGACAAGGTCGAATCTTCCGGATCAGAGAATGCTGCTTCTTTGGGTTCTAGCCTCTACCACAGAGACCCTAATCACACGAACCCAAGTAAACATGGGTGGTTGTCGGGCACGTGGTCCTAGTATGATGAACAGAGCTGATTGTCACTGATCATACTATTCACCATGTTGAAGAACGAGTATACATCTTAGAATTAAATCAAACACGGATCAAAGAGAAACAGTAATACTTTTATTAATTCATAGGACTCAGCAGGGCTCCTCCCTTCAACCTAGGAGGTTTAGAAACTCATATTGAAGGAAAATACAATGATGAACAAAAATATGGTAAATGATGGATTAAGATCCTCAACAAAGAGTGATCTTCTACTTTAAATACTAAACTAATGACTAGTAAGGGTAAAACAGTCTTTTTAGTGCTAAAATCCACTTCTAAGGCCCACTTGGTGAGTGTTTAGGCTGAGCTTTGATGAGATTCACGTGCTATGAAGTCTCTAGGGTGTTGAACGCTGGCTAGGGGGTCCTCTTTGGGCGTTTGGACGCTGGTCTCTTCTCCTTGGGCGCTGAACGCCTGGAAGGGGGCAGGAGGCTGGCGTTGGACGCCAGTTTTAGGCCTCCTAATCTGAAGCAAAGTATAAACTATTATACATCTCTAGAAATCTCTAGAAGTCATCTTTCCATAGCCGTTGAGAACGCTCCATTTTAACTTCTGTAGCTCCAGAAAAGCTCTTCCGACTGCAAGGAGGTCAGATCCAGACAACATCTGCAGTGCTTTCTCTGTCTCTGAATCAGATTTTTGCTCCAGCTCTTTAATTTCAGCCAGAAATTACTTGAAATTGCACAAAAATACACAAACTCAAAGTAGAATCCAAAAATGTAAATTTAGCACTAAAAGCTATAAAAACTTAATAAAGACTAAACAAAACATACTAAAAACTATATGAAAATAAGGCCACAAAGCGTATAAAATATTCGCTCATCAATCAGTAGTTGAGATGATGAAGAAAAGCATGATGTTTTCTTGGATGAAGAAGATGAATTAACGAAGGAAGGTTGCTTAACTTAGGCTCACAATCTTTTTTTTATTTATTTAATGATCTAAACAGTTTTGACAATTATTTTGAAAGACAACGAGGTCCTTAACAAAAAAATATCATTTTTGGTCTCTGATCTTTATTTTTATGGGATTGATTAGCTCCTGTGTCAATGTTTTTTTTTGCACAGGGGCTAATTAGTCCTATAAAAGTAAAGATCAAGGGCCGAAAAAGGGTATTTTTGTTTTTAGGAACCTCGTACACCCTTCGAGGTAATTGTCAGGGGTCGAGTGGAGTGTTCACCCTTTATTTAATGTTAAACACCAAAAATGCCCCCTATTGAAATGCTGAAAATAATGATCCCACTTTTATTATTAAGAAAAATAACTTTTAATAATTAAAAAAATACACAAAATATCCAATTATCAAGAGAGATATTATGTGACAAATGTGGCATAGTGAGCACTCTAATACAAGCAATTCTATTAAAGGGAAGTTAGTTACAAAGCAAAGACACGTAGCTACTGACCAACCTCTATTAGACGTAGGTAGAAACATTAGAGGACACATCATAAATACCAAATGGAAGGATTATGTAGGATAGCTTGAGCCTGATATAGTGTCATTCTATCATTTTGTTCCTCCCTCTTCTGGTTATATCGAATTTCTTGTATCTAATTCTTCTTTTCATCCAGGTCCTCATGCACGACGAGCATTGCTGCATTTTTTGCTTCACTTTCTTTTCTTAGTTCATATCACTGTTTCATTGGTTTATTTTGTCTTCAAGTAATACTACCAATTCTTATAGCTCTAACTTCCTTGTAATTATTATTCTGAATCATCAATACAACATCACTTTTCCATCTGCATTATTAAGTACCTTCCATTTGGTGCTTTCATTGCCATGGTAGACAACACCAGAATGAAGTGTTTGGAGGCCGATGTCAATAAGCTATTTCAGATAATGGAGGAGAATAGATCTAAACGTGCTTGATTGAAGGAAGCAATAGATCTTAAATTCGAGTCTTTCCAAGACTCCATTTCCCAAATCGCTAATGAGTCATCTCAGGCTCGATCGGTTGTTTTGGGTTCTCACCATGGCACGAACTTTGAAGGGGATCATTCTTGGCCTGGAACTGTGCAACCTCGGAAGGTAAAGTGCAATTTGGCCAAATTTGATGGATTTGATGCCTTAACTTAGATTTTTTTTGTTGATCAATATTTTGAGCTCTTTCGGGTTCCTGAGGAGGAACAAGTGAGTTTCACTGTGATGCACATGTCGGGTATGGCAATCCCCTGGTTTTAGATGATGCAGCATACATCCCCCTTTCATTCTTGGACCTAATTGAAGAGATCAATTGAAATTGAGTTTGGTCCTTCGCTGTTTGAATCGCCGAGAGAACTTTTTTTCAAACTCCAACAACAAGGGTTGATTTCCAATTATTATGCAGAATTTATGGCATTGGCTAACAGATCCCACATTGATCCCACGGGTGCCTTTAAGAATTGTTTCATTAGTGGGTTACAAAAGGATATTAGGCGCGACGTCAAGGCGCAATGTCCGCCTTCCTTAATGAGGGCCGTGAGCTTGGCCCGTTTATACGAGGACAAGTTCTCCTCCAATCCGAGTACCACTACGATGCCAGTCTTGTTCCGCTCTGTTAACTCTCAGACCCTGGCTTTAACTTAACCTAAGCCTTCTCTATGTACAAGCTCAACTCTATTACTGCCAGCGCCATCCTAACATTCCTCCGCTTCTTCTCCATAAAATCCAATTTGCAAGTTATCCTCAGCTGATATTCAGCCTAAGAGAGCCAAAGGCTTGTGTTATCGATGCGATTAGAAGTACACGGCTCTCCATAAGTGCCCAAATTGACACTTCATGTTATTTCAGCTTGAAGAAGAGGAATCACCGGATGTGGAACAGCAAGTTGCAATTAAAGAAGTAGTAGATTGACGATGACCAAAAGCATAGGTTTGGATTTTTGCACTAAAAATAGGATTGATATTGAAAGTATAGTCTAAACCCAACCATTGATCATCAATCAAATTATAATCCTAAAGATGTCACAATCAACACAAAATAACCGGGAGTTTTAAGTCCCGGGTCGTTCTCCCTAGGAACTAATGCCAAAGAGTGCACACAATTTTGGTTGTGGGAAACAAGGGGTGTTTTTAATAATAAGGAAGCAAACAAATAAAGAAATAAAAGAACAAGACAAAATTACAATTAATAAAGCAATAAAGGAATAAAAGAACTATGTATGTAATACAAACAAGTAAAACTATAAAGTGATTAAAGAGTGGTTCAAAACATAAATGAAACCTTGACTTGGGATGAATTATGGAATCCCTTCCTTGACATAACCACAACTATGATAATTATCATGATTTAATCTCACTTAGTTAACCCTTAACATCGAGGAGTAAGTCAAGCAAGCATAATTGACCTTAATCCATAAGTTCTAACTAACTTACCAAACTAGTTGATAAAAGGCTAGCTTTAATGGAAACAAGAATCAACTAACTCCCCAAGAATTACCATTAAATGTTGGACATTATGGCTCTAGTAATCCATAAACTTATTTCCCCAAACCAAGGGGTGGAAATCTACCCCATAACTAAGATTGGCATTTCATCAAATACATAGAGGGCATAAACATAAAACATGGTAAAATTGGAAAAATAGTGAAAGCTATAAACCATAAATGATCAAAATCAATAATGACAACTCAAACAAATATATAAAAGCCATCAAACATCAAATTAAACAACTAAGAATCCAGAATTGCAAGACTATGTAAATATTGACAAGAGAAATAAAAATAGATGAAAGTGTAGAACAAGTAATGTAATTAAAAGAGAAATTAAAGAAATACTTACAATGAGATAGTAAAATCCAAGAGAAAAACTTGAACTATAAAATTCTACATTGAAAACCTAATTGAAACCCTAATGAACTAGAGAGAAAACCTAAGCTAACTACCCTAAAACTACTCCTAAAAACTATTCTAAGATGGCTCCCTTTGTTATGTGTTGTTGCTCTTTCATATAGCCCTTCATTTCAGCCTCCAAGCCTTCAAAAATAGGCCAAAAAACCCCCAAAATCGCGAGTCACGGGAATTTTTAATGGAAGCATGCGCTGGTACCTGTGCGGACGCACAGGTCTGTGCATGGGCTTAAATGCTGATTTTTCTCCTGTGCGTGGGCACAGGTCCTGTGCGGACTAGTGCATGAATTGTAAATCACACTTTTTACAACTCGTACCACTAACCAGCGAGTGCACTGGGTCGTCCAAGTAATACCTTACGTGAGTAAGGGTCGAATCCCACGGAGATTGTTGGCTTGAAGCAATCTATGGTTATCTTGTAACTCTTAGTCAGGATATCAATTATATTTATCAGTTTAAATTGCGAAAAATAAAAGAGCATGAAATAAATACTTGTTCTGCAGTAATGGAGAATATGTTGGAGTTTTGGAGATGCTTTGTCTTCTGAATCTCTGCTTTCCCCCTGTCTTCTTCTTCACGCACGCAAGGTTCCTCCTATGGCAAGCTGTGTGTTGGTGGATCACCGTTGTTAATGGCTACCATCCGTCCTCTCAGTGAAAATGGTCCAGGTGCGCTGTCACCGTATGGCTAATCATCTGTCGGTTCTCACTCATGCTGGAATAGGATCCATTGATCCTTTTGCGTCTGTCACTATGCCCAACCCTTGTGAGTTTGAAGCTTGTCACAGTCATTCAATCCCTGAATCCTACTCAGAATACGACAAACAATGTTTAGACTTTCCGGATTCTCAAGAATGCTGCCAATGGATTCTAGCTTATACCACGAAGATTCTGATTAAGGAATCCAAGAGATACTCATTCAATCGAAGGTAGAACGGAGGTGGCTGTCAGTTACGTGTTCATAAGTTGAGAATGGTGATGAGTGTCACGGATCATCACATCCATCATATTGAAGTGCGAATGAACATCTTAGACAGAAACAAGCATGTTTGAATAGAAAACAGAAATAATTGCATTAATTCATCGAGACACAACAGAGCTCCTCACCCCCAACAATGGAGTTTAGAGACTCATACCGTTAAAGAGTACAAAGTTTAGATCTAAAATGTCATGAGGTACAAAATAAATCTCTAAAAGTTGTTTAAATACTAAACTAGTAACCTAGGTTTACAAAAAATGAGTAAACTAAGATAGATAGTGCAGAAATCCACTTCTGGGGCCCACTTGGTGTGTGTTGGGGCTGAGACTTGAGCTTTACACGTGCCTAGGCTGTTTCCAGAGTTAAACGCCAGGTTGTAACCTGTTTCTGGCGTTTAACTCCAACTTGCAACCTGTTTCTGGTGTTTAACGCCAGAATGCAACAAGGAACATGGAAAGCCCTAGATGTCTACTTTCCAACACAATTGAGAGCGTGCCATTTGGACTCCTGTAGCTCCAGAAAATCTATTTCGAGTGCAGGGAGGTCAGAATCCAACAGCATCTGCAGTCCTTTTTCAGCCTGAATCAGATTTTTGCTCAGCTCCCTCAATTTCAACCAAAAAATACCTGAAATCATAGAAAAACACACAAACTCATAGTAAAGTCTAGAAATGTGATTTTTATTTAAAAACTAATAAAAATATAATAAAAAGTGACTAAAACATATTAAAAACTACCTAAAAATAATGCCAAAAAGCGTATAAATTATCCGCTCATCACAATACCAAACTTAAATTGTTGCTTGTCCCCAAGCAACTAAAAACAAAGTAGGATAAAAAGAAGAGAATGTACAATGAATTCCAAAAACATCTATGAAGATCAGTCTTAGTTAGATGAGCGAGGCTATTAGCTTTTTGCTTCTGAACAGTTTTGGCATCTCACTTTATCCTTTGAAGTTCAGAATGATTGGTATCTATAGGAACTCAGAATTCAGATAGTATTATTGATTCTCCTAGTTCAGTATGTTGATTCTTGAACATAGTTACTTTATGAGTCTTGGCCGTGGCCCTAAGCACTCTGTTTTCCAGTATTACCACCGGATACATACATGCCACAGACACATAACTGGGTGAACCTTTTCAGATTGTGACTCAGCTTTGCTAATGTCCCCAATTAGAGGTGTCCAGGTTCTTAAGCACACTCTGTTTTTGCTTTGGATCTCGACTTTAACCGATCAGTCTCAAGTTTTCACTTGACACCTTCACGCCATAAGCACATGGTTAGGGACAGCTTGGTTTAGCCGCTTAGGCCAGGATTTTATTCCTTTAGGCCCTCCTATCCACTGATGCTCAAAGCCTTGGATTCTTTTTTATTACCCTTGCCTTTTGGTTTTAAGGGCTATTGGCTTTTTTCTCTTGCCTTTTGGTTTAAAGAGCTTTTGGCTTTTTCTGCTTGCTTTTTCTTTTTCTTGCTCTCTTTTTTTTCATATTTTTTTCTGCAAGCTTTATTCTTCACTGCTTTTTCTTGCTTCAAGAATCATTTTTATGATTTTTCAGATTATCAAATAACATTTCTCCTTTTTCATCATTCTTTCAAGAGCCAACAATTTTAACATTCATAAACAACAAATTCAAAAGACATATGCACTGTTCAAGCATTCATTCAGAAAACAAAAAGTATTGCCACCACATCAAAATAATTAAACTATTTTAAGATTCAAAATTCATGTACTTCTTTTTCATTTTTAGAAAACAATTTTCATTTAAGAAAGGTGATGGGTTCATAGGACATTCATATCTTTAAGACATAGACACTTAAATACTAGTGATCATATAGTAAAGACACAAACATAATTAAACATGAAGCATAGTAAATGAAAAAACAGAGAAATAAGAACAAGGAGATTAAGGAACGGGTCCACATTAGTGAGGGTGGCGTCTTCCTCTTCTTGAAGAACCAATGGTGCTCTTGAGCTCCTCTATGTCTCTTCATTGCCTTTGTTGCTCCTTCCTCATAGCTCTTTGATCTGCAGTCAATTGCTCTACCACTGAATTATGGAAAAACAAAAAGCAATGATTTTACCATACCAAACTTAAAAGGTTTGCTCGTCCTCGAGCAAAAGAAGAAAGAAGTGGAGAATATGGAGGATACGGAGGTGTGTGAATGGGTGGGTTTGGGAGGGGAATTGTTTGAATTTGAATGGTGAGATAGGTGGGGATCCTGTAGGGTCCCCAGATCAAGTGGGGTCAAGGACTTAACATCCCTACTCCAATTAGGCGTGTAAAATGCCCTTGCTGTGCAATCCTGGCGTTTAACGCCAGGCAGATGCTTGTTTCTGGCGTTTAAATGCCAGACTGCTCTCCTCCAGGGTGTGTTGTTTTTAATGCTGTTTTTTATTTTTCAGTAGTTTTTGTGACTTCACATGATCATCAACCTAATAAATCACGAAATAACAAAAAGAAAATAAAATAGATATGATTAAATAACATTGGGTTACCTCCCAACAAGCGCTTTTTAATGTCAATAGCTTGACAGTGAGCTCTCATGAAGCCTC
The DNA here is from genome assembly GCF_003086295.3 of Arachis hypogaea. Classification (NCBI taxonomy): domain Eukaryota; kingdom Viridiplantae; phylum Streptophyta; class Magnoliopsida; order Fabales; family Fabaceae; genus Arachis; species Arachis hypogaea. The sequence continues at coordinate 40,014,460 of NC_092054.1, read as the reverse complement.
ACAGATAATCAGAGCAAGGTTGGAACCTCCCAACACCAAACTTAGAGTTTGGTTGTGGCCTCCCAACACCAAACTTAGAGTTTGAATGTGGGGGGTTTTGTTTGACTCTGTATTGAGAGAAGCTTTTCATGCTTCCTCTCCATGGTTACAGAAGGAGAACCTTGTGTCTTATAGTTTGCAATGTCTGCAAACCACAGAGCTTCCTGAATAGCAAACAATTGCTCATCCGGAAAGGTTTTAGAGATCTCAGTAGGAGGGAGGGATGCTCCTGCTACTGGTTCTATCCGGGACAAATGATCAGCTACTTAATTCTCTGTCCCTTTTCTGTCTCTTATTTCTATATCAAACTCTTGCAGAAGCAACACCCATCTTATGAGCCTAGGTTTTGAATCCTGCTTTGTGAGTAGATATTTAAGAGCAGTATGGTCAGTATACACAATCACTTTTGATCCTACTAAGTATGATCTAAACTTGTCAATGGCATAAACCACTGCAAGCAATTCTTTTTCTGTGGTTGTGTAATTTTTCTGGGCATCATTTAAAATGCGGCTAGCATAATAAATAACATGCAGAAGCTTATTATGCCTCTGTTCCAGTACTGCACCAATGGCATGGTCACTGGCATCACACATTAGTTCAAATGGTAATGTCTAGTCTGGTGCAGAAATAACTGGTGCTGTGACCAGCTTAGCTTTCAGAGTTTCAAACGCCTGCAGACACTCTGTGTCAAACACAAATAGTGTGTCAGCAGCTAGCAGATTGCTAAGAGGTTTTGCAATTTTTGAAAAATCCTTTATAAACCTCCTATAGAATTCTGCATGCCCCAGAAAGCTTCTGATTGCCTTAACATTGGCAGGTGGTGGTAATTTTTCAATTACCTCTACCTTAGCTTGATCCACCTCTATTCCCTTGTTCAAAATCTTGTGCCCAAGGACAATCCCTTCAGTCACCATAAAGTGACATTTTTCCCAATTTAAAACCAGGTTAGTCTCTTGGCATCTTTTCAGAACCAGTGTCAGGTGATCAAGACAGGAGCTAAATGAGTCTCCATATACTGAGAAGTCATCCATGAAGACTTCCAGAAATTTTTCCACCATATCAGAGAAAATAAAGAGTATGCATCTCTGAAAAGTTACAGGTGCATTACACAGCCCAAATGGCATCCTTCTGTAGGCAAATACTCCAGATGGACATGTGAATGCTGTTTTCTCTTGATCCTGAGGATCTACTACAATTTGGTTGTAGCCTGAATAGCCATCTAAAAAGCAGTAATAATCATGACCTGCTAGTCTTTCTAGCATCTGGTCTATGAATGGTAAAGGAAAATGATCCTTTCTGGTGGCTGTATTGAGCCTTCTATAGTCAAAACACATGCGCCACCCTGTAACTGTTCTTGTAGGAACCAGTTCATTTTTTTCATTATGAACCACTGTCATGCCTCCCTTTTTAGGGACAACTTGGACAGGGCTCACTCAGGGGCTATCAGAAATAGGATAAATAATCCCAGCCTCCAGTAACTTGGTGACCTCTTTCTGCACCACTTCCTTTATGGCTGGATTTAGCCGCCTCTGTGGTTGAACCACTGGCTTAGAATCATCCTTCAATAGGATCTTGTGCATGCATCTTGCTGGGCTGATGCCCTTAAGGTCACTTATGGACCACCCAAGAGCTGTCTTGTGTGTCCTTAGCATTTGAAGTAGCGCTTCCTCTTCCAGAGGATTTAAAGTAGAGCTTATGATCACCGGAAAAGTGTCACCTTCTCCCAGAAATGCATATTTCAGGGATGGTGGTAATGGTTTGAGCTCGGGTTTAGGAGGTTTTTCCTCTTCCTGAGGAAGTTTCAGAGGCTCTTTCAATTTCTCTGAATCCTCCAGATCAGGCTGAACATCTTTAAAAATGTCCTCTAGCTCTGATTCGAGACTCTCAGTCATATTGACCTCTTCCACCAGGGAGTCAATAATATCAACGCTCAGGCAGTCGTCTGATGTGTCTGGATGTTGCATAGCTTTGACAACATTCAACTTAAACTCATCCTCATTGACTCTTAGGGTTATCTCCCCTTTTTGGACGTCAATGAGGGTTCGTCCAGTTGCTAGGAATGGTCTTCCTAGAATGAGAGTTGCACTCTTGTGCTCCTCCATTTCCAGCACTACAAAGTCAGTAGGGAAGGCAAATGGCCCAACCTTGACAATCATGTCCTCAATTATGCCTGATGGGTATTTAATGGAGTCATCAGCAAGTTGAAGACAGATCCGGGTTGGTTTGACCTCTTCAGTCAAGCCAAGCTTTCTGATAGTGGATGCAGGGATTAGGTTGATGCTTGTCCCAAGATCACATAAAGTTGTCTTAGTGCAATTACCCTCTAATATGTATGGTATCATAAAGCTCCCGGGATCTTTAAGCTTTTCTGGGAAGCTTTTTAGAATGACTGCACTGCATTCTTCAGTGAGGAGAACTCTTTCAGTTTCTCTCCAATCCTTCTTATGACTCAAGATATCTTTCATGAACTTGGCATAAGAGGGTATTTGCTCAAGTGCCTCTGCAAACGGAATCTTTATTTCAAGAGTCCTGAGATAGTCTGCAAAGCGGGCAAATTGCTTATCCTGCTCCTCTTGGCGAAGTTTTTGAGGATAAGGCATCTTGGCTTTGTATTCCTCAACCTTGGTTGCTGCAGGTTTATTTCCTACAGAAGTGGTTGAAGAAGCCTTTTTAGAGGGGTTGTTATCAGCACTTGTGTGTGTTTGATCCCTCACTGGCATTTGAATGCCAGAGTTAGAAGCTGGAGTGGCGTTGGATGCCAACTCCTTACTTATTTCTGGCGTTTGAACGCCAGAACTGAGCTTCCATTGGGCGTTTGACGCCAAATCCTTGCCTGTTTCTGGCGTTTGAATGCCAGAGTTATTCCTTTCTGGGCTCTTACTATCCTCAGAGGGATTTTTAATAGCAGTTTGTTCATTTCTTGGCTTCCTGCTGCCTTGAAGTGAGGTATTTAATGTTTTCCCACTTCTTAATTGAACTGCTTGGCACTCTTCTGTTATTTGTTTTGATAACTGCTGTTTTGTTTGCTTCAACTGTACTTCCATATTCAGATTAGCCATTCTTGTGTCTTGTAGTATCTCCTTGAATTCGGCCAGCTGTTTTGTTAGAAAGTCTAATTGCTGATTGAATTTAGTAATTTGTTCTGCAGGACTGAGTTCAGCAGTTACTATTTTAGCCTCTTCTTTCTTGGAAGATTCACTGCTTAGGTACAGATGCTAATTTCTGGCAACTGTATCAATAAGCTCTTGAGCCTCTTCAATTGTCTTTCTCATGTGCATAGATCCACCAGCTGAGTGGTCTAGAGAAATTTGAGCTTTCTCTGTAAGCCCATAATAGAAGATATCTAACTGCACCCATTCTGAAAACTTTTGAGAGGGGCATTTCCTTAGCATCCCTCTGTATCTCTCCGAGGCATCATAAAGGGATTCATCACCCTCTTGCTTAAAGCCTTGGATGTCCAGCCTTAGCTGTGTCATCCTTTTTGGAGGGAAATATTGATTCAGGAATTTGTCTGATAACTGTTTCTATGTCCTTATGCTTACTGTGGGTTGGTTATTTAACCACCTTTTAGCTTGATCTTTTACAGCAAACGGAAACAGTAACAATCTGTATACATCGTGATCTACCTCCTTGTCACGTACTGTGTCAGCAATTTGCAAGAATTGTGCCAGAAACTCAGTAGGTTCTTCATGTGGAAGACTGGAATACTGGCAGTTTTGTTGCACCATGACAATGAGCTGAGGATTTAGCTTAAAACTGCCTGCTTTGATGAAGGGTATACAGATACTACTCCCATATGCAGCAGTAGTGGGATTACCATATGACCCCAGAGTCCTTCTGGACTGTTCATTTCCACTTAGATCCATGATGGATAAAATGAAATTGATATGAATGGCAAAGAGAATATATTTTTAATTTTTTTTTGAAAACCAAAATTAAAATAAAATAAAATAAATGAAAAATTGACTAAAATTTCGAAAAATTCTAAGAAAAAGAAATAAAAGAAAATTGAAAACTAAATTAATTAATTAAAAAGATTTAAAATTAGAAAAGATAAGATAAGCTAGGTAAGAGAAGATAAGGAATTTAAATTAAATTAAAAAGTTTTGAAATTTAAATTTTAAATTTTAAAATTTAAAAATTGAAATTTGAAAATTGAAATTTAAAAATTGAATTTTGAATTTTCGAAAAAGTCAACAATATAAGATAAGGATTTAAAAAAAATTAAATTTTGAAAAGATTTGATTTTTTTAAATTTGAAAATTAAATTTTGAATTTTAAATTTTGAAATTTGAATTTTGAATTTTGGAAGTTGAAATTTGAAATTTGAAATAAGATAAGATAAGATTTTGAAAAGATATGATTTTTTTGAAAAAGATTTGAATTTGAAATTTTTAAAACTAAGATAATAAAAATTTTAAAATAAAGTCTGAATTTTTAAAAGGAAAATTCGAAAAATCAATTAAAATAAAGGAAAAAGATATTTTTTAATTCAATGAGGAAAGAGAAAAACAATAAAAAGACACAAAACTTAAAATTTTTAGATTTAATGCTCCTTATTTTCGAAAATTTGGAGGAAAAATACCAAAGAACACCAAACATAAAAATTTTAAGATCAAAACACAAGAAAGACTCAAGAACACCTTGAAGATTCACAAGAACATGAAGAACAAAAATTCAAAGACTCAAAGGACTCAAGAACATGAAAAGAAGAACACCAAACTTAAAATTTTTAGAAAACCAAAAATAAATTTTCAAAAATTAAATAAAAACTAACAAGAAAACACCAAACTTAAAGCTTGACACAAGATTTAATCAAAGAAAGATTATTTTTGAAAAAGTTTTTTTAAAAAAGATAGCCAATTACCAAGAACATAAGCACAACGCTCTAGCCAATTGAGCTATAAAATTTAACGTGTTTTAACAACGTATTTAATAAATAAATTTTTTTTTGAAACTAAAAATTCGAAAAAGCACAAGAAAAATAAGAAAAGACACAAAATAAGACAAACCAAAGATCAAACAAGGAAAATAAACAAGAACAACTTGAAGATTAAGAAAGAACAATGAACACAAATTCGAAAATTTAAAAGAAAATAAAATAAAAAATACAATTGACACCAAACTTAAAATATGAAACCAAACTCAAACAGAAAAACTCAATTATCAGTTTATAAAATTTTCGAAAAATTTAAAAAGAAAAAATAAGGATTTAAAAAAAGAAATTTCAACCAAAAACAATAATAGAAGACTCTAAACCAAAAAGAAGAATTTTTCCTAATCTAAGCAACAAAATAAACCGTCAGTTGTCCAAACTCGAACAATCCCCGGCAACGGTGCCAAAAACTTGGTGCACGAATTGTAAATCACACTTTTTACAACTCGTACCACTAACCAGCAAGTGCACTGGGTCGTCCAAGTAATACCTTACGTGAGTAAGGGTTGAATCCCACGGAGATTGTTGGCTTGAAGCAATCTATGGTTATCTTGTAACTCTTAGTCAGGATATCAATTATATTTATCAGTTTAAATTGCAAAAAATAAAAGAGCATGAAATAAATACTTGTTCTGCAGTAATGGAGAATATGTTGGAGTTTTGGAGATGCTTTGTCTTCTGAATCTCGACTTTCCCCCTGTCTTCTTCTTCATGCACGCAAGGTTCCTCCTATGGCAAGTTGTGTGTTGGTGGATCACCGTTGTCAATGGCTACCATCCGTCCTCTCAGTGAAAATGGTCCAGGTGCGCTGTCACCGCACGGCTAATCATCTGTCGGTTCTCACTCATGCTTGAATAGGATCCATTGATCCTTTTGCGTCTGTCACTATGCCCAACCCTTGTGAGTTTGAAGCTTGTCATAGTCATTCAATCCCTGAATCCTACTCGGAATACCACAGACAAGGTTTAGACTTTCCAGATTCTCAAGAATGCTGCCAATGGATTCTAGCTTATAGCACGAAGATTCTGATTAAGGAATCCAAGAGATACTCATTCAATCGAAGGTAGAACGGAGGTGGTTGTCAGTCACGCGTTCATAAGTTGAGAATGGTGATAAGTGTCACGGATCATCACATCCATCATATTAAAGTGCGAATGAACATCTTAGACAGAAACAAGCGTGTTTGAATAGAAAATAGAAATAATTGCATTAATTCATCGAGACACAGCAGAGCTCCTCACCCCCAACAATGGAGTTTAAAGACTCATGCCATTAAAGATTACAAAGTTTAGATCTAAAATGTCATGAGGTACAAAATAAATCTCTAAAAGTTGTTTACAGAAAATGAGTAAACTAAGATAGATAGTGCAGAAATCCACTTCTGGGGCCCACTTGGTGTGTGTTGGGGCTGAGACTTGAGCTTTACACGTGCTTAGGCTGTTTCCTGAGTTAAACGCCAGGTTGTAACCTGTTTCTGGCGTTTAACTCCAACTTGTAACCTGTTTCTGGCGTTTAACGCCAGAATGCAACATGGAACTAGAGTTGAACGCCAGTTTACGTCATTTATCCTTGAGAAAAGTATGGACTATTATATATTGATGGAAAGCCCTAGATGTCTAATTTCCAACCCAATTGAGAGCGCGCCATTTGAACTCTTGTAGCTCCAGAAAATCTATTTCGAGTGCAGGGAGGTCAGAATCCAACAGCATCTGCAGTCCTTTTTCAGCCTGAATTAGATTTTTGCTCAGCTCCCTCAATTTCAGCCAGAAAATACCTGAAATCACAGAAAAACATACAAACTCATAGTAAAGTCCAGAAATGTGATTTTTATTTAAAAACTAATAAAAATATAATAAAAAGTGACTAAAACATATTAAAAACTACCTAAAAACAATGCCAAAAAGCGTATAAATTATCCGCTCATCACGGATGCACAGGTCCTGATTTCCATTCTGCTCTGAGCATGGATACAGGTCCTGATTTTTACCCTGCCTTGTGCGTGGGCACAGAAGGTGCGCGTAGGCACAAGCTGAAATGCTTTTCTCCTTTGTTTTCTTCATGTTTTCTCCCTTTTTGCATGCTTTCTTCCACTTCTACCAAACCATTCTTGCCTCTAGGACCTAAAATCACTCAACAAATATATCACAAGATCGAATAGAATAAAAGTGAGATTAAATTGCTCAATTTAAGCACAAAAATGCATATTTTCACATTTAGGTTCAATTTAGGGATCAAACACAAAAGTATGCTATTTTGGTGAATAAGTGTGAGTTTAATTGATGAAATCCATCCAATTATAGCCAAGATATATCATCAAATATGGATTCATCATAGATCCTTTACTCTAGACCCTTAAGCAATAAGTAACTGACTATCACCTATCCTACAATGCCATGTATGGTACCTCTGGTTTGTCTACTATCCAAATCAGAGCTATCCTTTAAGGGTTAGAGGTTTGGGCTCTATTGGACGGGGGCAGCTCTGATAGTTTCCTCCAGCCTCTAATAGCAAAATTTTAGAACATCCAGTGCAGCCTGCCCTGGTGTGAGGTTGATAGTGGAAAATTTTGGCATCATGGATGTTGAGGGTTATATTCCTTTTCTGGAGGTCACAATGAGCGGGTGCAAAGTCACTATTCCACATGTCTTTGTACTACATGTTGCTGGGGGTGACTTGGTGATCGTTTCCCCTTGGCTCAAGCAACTGAAAACGCACATTGTGGACTATAATGCTGCTTTTCTTCGATTCCTTCATAATAGTGAGTTTGTTACACTGCATGGTGAGAAGAACTCCACCCCAGAGTAAGCTCAGTATCACCACATTTGATGTCTTCTCAACACTGATGTAATTGAAGAAGTCTTCACAGTAGATGTTCAGCAACCTGCACATAATCCAGTCATTCCCCTGCCGTTTTCTACTACCATGGAGCCTGCTTTTGCTGAACTCCTCCAGAAGTATCAAATAGTGTTTCAGCATCCTACAGAACTTCCCCCACAAAGATTACATGACCACTCTATTCCTTTGGTAGAGGGGGCAGCACCGATTCGGGTTAGACTGTACCGATACCCTCATCACCATAAGACTCAAATTGATTGCATGATTCAAGAGATGCTTAACGATGGCATCATTCAGCCACGCCATAGCCCCTTCTCATCACAAATCCTTTTGGTAAAAAAAGGACAACTCTTGGAGATTCTGTACTGACTACCGTGCTTTAAATAATATTACAATCAAGGATCAATTTTTCATTCCGACGGTGGATGAACTTCTCGATAAGTTGTTGGAGCAAAAATTTTTTCAAAGTTGGATCTCAGATCAGATTATCACTAGATTTTGGTGAAGCCAAAGGATAGATACAAGACCACATTTTGCACACATCAAGGACATTACGAATGACTAATAATTCCATTTGGATTAACAAATGCACCAGCCACCTTCCAACATCTATTGAACGATATCTTTCGGCTATTCTTAAGAAAGTTAGTCCTTGTGATCTTCGATGACATATTGATCTACATCCCTTCTACTTCTCAGCATTTAGAACATTTGGAGATCGTGTTGCAAACATTACAGAAGGAATCCTTATTTGCCAAGATGTCAAAATGCTTGTTTGTTGTATCCGAAATTGACTATCTGGGTAACATCATCACTGAAAAGGGTGTTTACATAGAGAAAGATATAGTTTAGGCTGTAAACGCTTGGCCGACACCTGAGAACCTCAAACAACTTCGGAAATTTCTTGGTTTGACAAGTTACTATAGGCACTTCATCAAAGGCTACGCTTCTCTTGTGTAAGACCTCTAAATTTTTAAAAGTTATTAATTAATTATTTAGGATGCATTATATTTATTTAAGACTGTATTTTAGAGATTTTTATATAAAAGTTGAGTAAACTCTTATTTTTGATTTAGAGTTCTTATAATTGAAAAATAGTGAATATTTTATATGCCTTAATTTTAAATATGTATATTTTTAACCTTATTTTATAAATGAAGGAGAATTAATTTATTTGTTTCCAATTTTTATTTAATTAGCATTAAATCGAAACTAATTTATAAATTTGTAATTGAAAGGTATTTTAAAGATGGATATTTTATATTTAATTTAATATAATATCTCTTAATTTTATTAAAATTTAACAAAACCTCAATTTGCCCCAAATTAAACCCTAATCCTAATTTACATTACTCTTAACCCTAATTTTATACACATTCTCATATTAATCCTAATTAAACATAATACACCTTATTTTCCCAATCCTAGCTGCCACTACCCCCCTTTTTCCCTAACCCTTCCACGCTGCCACCCTTCATTCAAAAAGAAAGAAACAAAAGAAATGGAAGAACAAAGAGGGGGAAACAGAGATCAGAGGGAGAAGAGAGGGGGAGGAAGTTGTCGTGCCTATCCACTCGTCGCCGCCGTCCGAGGAGCTTCCGTGGACGCTGCTATCAAGCTCGTAGGTGAGAGAAAGAGAGTTCACGTGGGACAGAGGAACATGTTGCACCGCCGTTCATCGCTGCTCAGCCACCACCATGCCTTGTTGACGTCGTCAGAGCCGCCCAGTAGCCGTCGCGAGCTGCCCAGTAGCCGCCGTCATCTTCACAAACCGTCGCTGTTGCCAGGGTCGTGCCACCATCGTGTCTCACCGGCGTTGAAGGAGCCATCGTCGAATGAAGCAGGGAGAGAGAAAAAGCTACAAAAGAGAGAAAAGGAGGTGGCGGAGACCTTTTTCCACCGCTGCTCCCGTTACTGTTGCCGTCGACGGAGCTCGCCGTCGCTAGAGGTAAGTCGGCGTCGCGTTCTTGCTGCTTTGAGCCACCAGTGCCGCTGCTGCTACTCCAAAATTCCACTTCTGTTTCTTAGGGATTTCTATCTCATCCCCCTTGAAGTTACCGTCGGTTCTGTCCTTGCCAGTGAGGGTCACCGGAGCTGCTGCAATTCCAGTCTTTTGTTCCTCTGCTAAGGTTATTCTGTCGCACTTTGTCTTGCTATAATGTTTCATTAATTAACTCTATCCTACTTTACATAAATGTTCCATTGTATCCTTACTCAGCCTTAAACCACAGTAGATTATTAGATTCACCGTTGTTGACGTTTTGTAGCTGCCTCGCGGTGTTGTTTCATCGTCGCTGTTGCTGGAAGAAGCAGTCGAAGTGGCTGCCATGAATTAAAAGGAAAGGGAGTTGTTACAATAGGCTTATGCGAACTCGGCTAATCGAGGTAGGGGATTGTTTTAAAGTTAAAATATTTTGGGATTGAATACCTGATGAGTTTAGCAGATTAATGCAAGCAAATTAATTTCTGTGTTTAAAATGATTTTCTGCTGTGATTAGAGTTGTTGTGGTTGCTGCGTAAGTAGTTAGGAGCTGAGGTTGCAGCTGCCACTGATTGCGGGCCGAAAAGAAAGGGTTTCTTGATGCGTTTCATTTTTGAGTTTCGATTATTCGAGGTAGGGATTTTTCTTAAAATCTATTTTACATTACGGAGTTGTTATAAATAGATATTAATGTGAGAAAACATATGTCTGTGATTATGATTGTCTTATAAATGTGGCTATTTGCTGGATTGAATGACTGATTGCTTGTTTGCTTGAGTAGTTTGTGATTGCTGAAAAGAAATTAGTTTGAAAGGTTATTTAGTTGATTATTGTGAAAAATGGCTTTCTTGGTTTTGAAGCTATTTTTGATAATGTAAACGAATCGGCTTTGGAACTGATTTGGAATATGAAACTGAATTAATTTTGGAAATGAATGAGATTTGGAAATGGTTGAGAAAATGTTTGAGAAATGTTTAGATGGGACCCGAAAAGGGTGGTAGTGTCCGAATTTTAGAGGAGATGCTGTCGAAATTTTATAAAATTCGAAGTTTTATTTGAAGTAATTAATTAAAAAGATTTGTTTTTAAACATTATATGTTTTAAGATTGATTTATTTATCAAAGAAAGAATTTTGTTTTGAATAGGGACTGTTAATGAACGGGATGGAAAGAAGGATGATGAGGATTGATGAGGATTTTCTTTGAAATATGGTTTTTGAATGAATTTGGAAATGAGATTTGGATTGATGAATGATTATGATGCTAAGAATGTTGAGATATGATCTTTGAATTATTCATATGGCTTATAAATTTGAGATATCTGAGATACGAGGTTCCCTGGATTAAGTGCCTTGACTTACTACCACGTGTACCAGGTTGAAAACTCGATACTCTATTGACCCTACGACGTAAGTGTGACCGGGCACTATATAAATTCCCGGGAATGTTACCCCCATTGAGCAATATTGATTATTTGAGAAAAAGCTATGCATAGACTCTTGGGGATGCACGTCGGGGGACAGTCTAAGGACAATTCAGACTTGTCAAGTTGACTGGATAACCGACAACTGAGCCTCATCAGCCATAGGATAGGCATGCATCATATGCATTTGTATGCTTTGCTTGGGTTTGAACTTGTTTTGGTTTGCCTAATTGCTAAACTGTTCTTAACTGCTACTTGAACTATTTGCTGTAACTACTTCCTACTTGTGCTTTCCTTGTCTGTCTTGCCTGTGTTTGTCCTGGCGTGTTACATTTGAGAATGGACTTTGATGCTGAATTAATAATTGTGTTGTTTGATTGCGTGGTTGGTTTCTGATTGAGATTTGCTTATGAGAAAAGAAAGACTTTGGATTTCTAAAAATATTAAACATTGTCTCTTCGAAAAGGTTTTGAAGGATTAGCTATTGGATTTTAAAAGGATTCATAAGGCAATGATAATCACTGAATTTGAAAACAGTCTTCTTATTAAATATCTTCTTATGACAACTTTAAAACTCCGTAGTGAGACCATGTGGTTAGGTTCTCACCCCCCTACAGCTTTACCTTTTCAGGAACCGGATGAAGAAGCATTAAGAAGAGTTAAACTCTGTTTGGTTTTATATGTTGTTGTATTAATTAGATTATTTTCTTCCCTCGTCTTTGTTATTACAAGTTTGTAAGAGGGATATGAATTGTATGTTTTATACGTATATTATATTGAGTTATTATGTAAGGAGTCTTGTATATGAATCTATGTCTGCTTGTATTTTTCTTAAAATAAAGTATTTGCTTCCAGTTTTCAAAGAAATCAGCGATACAGTATCGAGTCACAGGCTCATATTCTAGTATTTAGTATGTAAAGTAGTCGTAATACTTCTTGCTATCAGAGTAGCGCAGCCGGAAGCGTGACTCCTGATAGCGAGGGTGTTACATCTTGCATCTCCTCTCACGGATTTATTGAAGTAAGATGCCTTCCAGTGGAGTTCAGTTGCTGCTCATGCCTTCGAGTCATTGAAGAAGGCAATTACTTCCAAACCAGTTTTAGCTCTTCCCAACTTTGATCAACCTTTTATAGTGGAGACTGATACTTCTAATATGGGAATTGGAACGGTACTTTTGCAAGATAAACACCACATCGCCTTCTTTTCTAAGAAATTATCTACTAACAATCAGTGCAATCAGCTTATGCCCGGGAATTCTATGCGGTGACTGAAGCGGTAGGCAAGTTCCCCCATTACTTATTAGGGAAAAATTCATTATACGTATAGATCAGCAAAGCTTAAAGACTCTGGGAGGTTAGATCTTGCACACCCCTAACCAGCAAAGGTGGATACACAAGCTCATAGAGTATGACTTTGAGATTCAATATAAACCTGGTAAGGAGAATATTGCTGCTGATGCCCTTTCACGCAGCTTCATGGATGCTTGATCTTGCCTGAAACTGGAATGGTTCAATACATTGAAGAGCAAAATTGAGGTTGACAACGAACCGTAGGAGCTTTAGGAGAATTGTGAGAAAGGCTGACCTAAGGACCCCAACTATTTTGTTCAAAATGGGGTTCTATTATGGAGGAATAGGTTGGTGGTTCCAAAAGGGGGTTTATTGATGCAAGCAATTTTGCATGAATACCATGATGGTATGATTGGAGGTCATTCCAGAATTTCCAAGACTGTGGAATGGATTTGTTCTACCTTTTATTGACCAAATATGTCACAAGTACAAACTCCAATGAAAATTAACCGAAGTATTTAGACTCTGGATCGTATCACAAGGAATTGTAATAAAGTGATCAATTATTGGCTATGAGAGAACAAGGAATTTGATTGATAAAAGGGGCAATAAAATAAATGACAAGAAAAGTAAATCAAGCGAGTAAAGAAAGCAAGTAATAAAGAGAGACATTCATAGCAAGGATTGAGAATATAGGCTTTCTATCCTAGTCACTAATAACAATAATTAACAAGAATTTATCTCATTTCGTCATCTCCAATGTTGGAAGAAGGTGTAAGTTATCTTCCATAAGAGAAAGTCAAATAAGACTAGTTAATCTCAATCCAAAATTTCTAATCAACTCACTAATGGAATTACCAAGAGATTAGAGTCAATGGAAATAATATTAACTAAAAACTCTAGATCACCAACATGAGTTGGGTATTTATGACTCAAGATCACCTAATTACTCTTTCCAAGCCAAGAATGCTCAAGATCTACTCTAACATCCTTCCAAGCATTTTGTCAAACACTTGGAAGGTATAAACGGAAATCATAATAAAAGTGCAAGAAATATAAATCTATCAACTACCAATTGCAAGGAAAGTAAAATTCACAACTCAAATAAACAATAAAAGAACATCAAACATCAAATCTCATTGAATGTAAACCAAATCCAACATGAGTTCATGAACATAAAAGAGGCATAAAAGTAAAATTAACAAGAGAACTAAGAAGAATGAAATAGTAGAAACAAGAAATTGTAAAAGAAACAAGATGAAATCAAGAAATCATGCCAAGATTTAAGAGAAATTAACCTAACCCAAACCTAATTCTAGAGAGAAGAGGGAGCTTCTCTCTCTAAAAAACTAACTAAACGCTCATCATGACTAACTAAGTGCTCCCCTCTTGCTCAAGCTTGAATTCTGCATGAAATACCCTCAGAAACGAGTTTGATTTGGGCCTGGGTAGCTCAGAAATCGCCCCCAGTGATTTCACTTTAAGTGGGTCACGTGCCGAGCGTCACGCGTACGCGTGGGTGACGTGTGCGCGTCGATGGCAGAAACCTCTACTCACGCGTATGCGTGAGTGACGCGTGCGCGTGGCTTGAAAATCTCCAATGCACGCGTACGCGTGCATGACGCGTGCGCGTGGCCCTCAATTCTCCAAAAGCTCATTTCTTCATGGATTCTCCCATTTGCATGCTTTTCTCTTCAATTCTTCCATCCAATACTTGCCTTATGAACCTAAAATCACTCAACAAACACATCAAGGCATCGAATGGAATTAAAGTGAATTAAAATCACCAATTTAAGGGCCTAAAAAGCATGTTTTTACACTTAAGCACAATTTAAGGGAGAATTACAAAATCATGCTATTTCATTGAATAAATGTGGGAAAAGGTGATAAAATCCCCTAAAATAAGCACAAGATAAACCACAAAATTGGGGTTTATCAAACCTCCCCACACTTAAACTAAGCATGTCCTCATGCTAAAATCAAGAAAGAAGCAAAGGGTATCAACATTTATTCAATGTAAGCTACCTAAATGCAACTACCTATATGCAATCTATCTAAATAATGCAAGTACTTGGTCAAAACAAATCAATTTCCAAGAATACATGTACAAGTACAAGGGCTAAAGCAATAGCAATCAAAGCAAACCCACAATTGAATTGAGTTATTGAAAAGAATTTACAAACTTGCAAGAAAGGATGATCATGGGTGAAAACATGTAATTGAGCGATCGAACCCTCACCGGATGTGTATCCGCTCTAGTCACTCAAGTGTATGGGGTCGATCCACTCAATTCTCCCCTAATCATGCTTTCTAAGATTTGTTTTTCATCTAACAATCAACAATTATTTCATGCATGCATACAAGTATCATGAGGTCTTTCCCATAGGTTGTAATGGGGCTAGGGTCAAGGTAAGGATGCATATGGTCAAGTGAGTTTGAAATTTGAATCTTTGATAAACCTAAGCTTCCCACCTAACCTATGAAAACCTATACAATTCTAAACAAACCTAACTACTCATTCTTCACTTTTTCACACACTCATGCATTCTCTTTTGATTACCACACATATGCATTGATTTTTATTGAGCTTCACTTTGGGGCATTTTATCCCCTTCTTATTGCTTTTCTTTTTCTTTCTTGTCTATTTTTTTTCTTTTACATACATACATATATATATATATATATATATATATTGTTTTTCTCTTTTTTTTTTGGCAAACTAAAATATATACAAGAGCATCAATGCATATAGTTTAACATTCAATGCATGAGTATGTACCCAATTCCCATAATTTTCACAAAACCACAAAATACAGTTTTATCTCTACCCAATGTTCCCAACTCTCCCAAACCAAATAGTGAACACTCTCACTAGCCTAAGCTAATCAAAGATCCAAATTAAGGACATTTATTGTTTTTCACTTAGGCTTGTAATGTGCTAAAATTAAGAACAAATGGGTTTAGCGTAGGCTCAAAGTTGGCTAACAATAAAATTTAAAAGGTAGGCTATTTGGGTAAGTGAGCTATTTGAACAATGGCCTCAATCATATAAATGCATGTATACACAAAATAATGGACATAAAGAATCAAACAAATCAAGGATTACAATCATAGGAAGAGAATAATGCACACAAGAATGAAAATAAGTGGTCATATGATGTGACCACACAGTTAGGCTCAAATCTCACATGCTTGTGTTCTTAGCTCAAAAATCATGTTCCACAATATATAATTCAAGCAAGTTCTAAAAAAATTTTTTTTCTTTCAATCAATTGGGGTTCTCTATAGATAAAATCCTTGGAAAATATCATGATTTTGACTAAGCTTAATATATACATATGCAATGTGGTGCACGAAATTGTGATCATCAATGGCGCCAACAACTTGGTACACACAATTGTAATCTCAACTCTTTGTCACAACTCCGCACAACTAACCAGCAAGTGCACTGGGTCGTCCAAGTAATAAACCTTACGTGAGTAAGGGTCGATCCCACGAAGATTGTCGACTTGAAGCAAGCTATGGTCATCTTGTAAATCTCAGTCAGGCAGATTCAAATGGTTATGGAGAATTGATAATTAAAAGATGAATAAAATATAAAATAGGATAGAGATACTTATGTAATTCATTGGTGAGAATTTCAGATAAGCGTATGAAGATGCTTTGTTCCTTCTGAACCTCCACTTTCCTATTGCCTTCTTCCAATCATTCATACTCCTTTCCATGGCAAGCTTATGTTGGGTTTCACCGTTGTCAATGGCTACTTCCCGTCTTCTCAGTGAAAATGGTCCAAATGCGCTGTCACTGCACGGCTAATCAGCTGTTGGTTCTCGATCATGTTGGAATAGGATCCATTGATCCTTTTGCGTCTGTCACTACGCCCAACACTCGCGAGTTTGAAGCTCGTCACAGTCATCCCTTCCCAGATCCTACTCGAAATACCACAGACAAGGTTTAGACTTTTCGGATCTCAGGAATGTTGCCAATTGATTCTAGCCTATACCACAAAGACTCTGATCTCATGGAATGGAAGGCTCGGTTGTCAGGCGAGGCAACCATGCGTCATGAACCATAAGGCTAAGAGATACGCACTCAAGCTATTGTAAGTAGAACGGAAGTGGTTGTCAGGCACGCGTTCATAGGTGAGAATGATGATGAGTGTCACGGATCATCACATTCGTCAGGTTGAAGAACGAGTGTATATCTTAGAGAAGAAATAGGCTTGAGTTGAATAAAAAAACAATAGTACTTTGCATTAATTCATGAGGAACAGCAGAGCTCTACACCTTAATCTATGGTGTGTAGAAACTCCACCGTTGAAAATACATAAGAACAAAAGGTCTAGGCATGGCCATGAGGCCAGCCTCAAACGTGAACATATAAGTTCTAAAGATGGAAAAGTCCTTTTAATACAATAGCAAAAAGGTCCTATTTATAGAAAACTAGTAGCCTAGGGTTACAGAAATAAGTAATTAATGCAGAAATCTTCTTTCGAGCCCACTTGGAATGTGCTTGGGCTGAGCATTGAAGTTTCCATGTGTAGAGGCTTTTCTTGGAGTTAAACGCCAGCTTTTGTGCCAGTTTGGGCGTTTAACTCCAGCTTTGATGCCAGTTCTGGCGTTTTGACGCCAGAAATTTTATGCTGACTTAGAACGCCGGTTTGGGCCATCAAATCTTGGGCAAAGTATTGACTATTATATATTTCTAAAAATCCCAGGATGTCTAATTTCTAACTCAATTGAGAGCGTGCCAATTGGGCTTCTGTAGCTCCAGAAAATCCACTTCGAGTGTAGGGAGGTCAGAATCCAACAGCATCTGCAGTCTTTTTTCAGCCTCTGAATCAGATTTTTGCTCAAGTCCCTCAATTTCAGCCAGAAAATACCTGAAATCACAGAAAAATACACAAACTCTTAGTAAAGTCCAGAAATGTGATTTTTATTTAAAAACTAATAAAAATATACTAAAAAATAATTAAAACATACTGAAAACTACCTAAAAACAATGCCAAAAAGCGTATAAATTATCCGCTCATCACAACACCAAACTTAAATTATTGCTTGTCCCCAAGAAACTGAAAATCAAATAGGATAAAAAGAATAGAATATACAATGAATTCCAAAAACATCTATGAAGATTAGTCTTAATTAGATGAGTGGGGCTTTTAGCTTTTTGCTTCTGAACAGTTTTGGCATCTCACTTTATTCTTTGAAGTTTAGAATGATTGGCATCTATAGGAACTCAGAATTTAGATAGTGTTATTTATTCTCCTAGTTCAGTATGTTGATTCTTGAACACAGTTACTTTATGAGTCTTGGCCGTGACCCTAAGCATTTTGTTTTCCAGTATTACCACTGGATACATAAATGCAACAGACACATGACTGGGTGAACCTTTTCAGATTGTGACTCAGCTTTGCTAGAGTTTCCAATTAGAGGTGTCCAGAGCTCTTAAGCACACTCTTTTTACTTTGGACTACGACTTTAACCGCTCAGTCTCAAGCCATTCACTTGACACCTTCACACCACAAGCACATGGTTAGGGACAACTTGGTTTAGCCGCTTAGGCCAGGATTTTATTCCTGTGGGCCCTCCTATCCACTGATGCTCAAAGCCTTGGATCCTTTTTATTTTACCCTTGCCTTTTGGTTTAAAGGGCTATTGGCTTTTTCTGCTTGCTTTTTCTTTCTCTCTTTTTTTTTTTCGCATATATTTTTTTCTGCAAGCTTTTCACTGCTTTTTCTTGCTTCGAGAATCAATTTTATGATTTTTCAGATTATCAATATGGTATGCGAAATTGTTACTCAGGTTGTGAATTATTGTACGAAATTGATTCCCTGGCGATGGCACCAAAAACGGATGCACAGAACCAAGGTCTAAACATATCTTCACAACTTCGCATAACTGACCAGCAAGTGCACTGGGTCGTCCAAGTAATACTTTACGTGAGTAAGGGTCGAATCCCACGGAGATTGTTGGTATGAAGCAAGCTATGGTCACCTTGTAAATCTCAGTCAGGCGGATATAAAATAGTAATGGGGTTTTCGAAAAGAATATAATAAAAGAAGGATAAAAATACTTATGTAAATCATTGGTGAGAATTTCAGATAAGCGTATGGAGATGCATTCGTTCCTCTGAACCTCCGCTTTCCTGCTGTCTTCATCCAATCAGTCTTACTCCTTTCTATGGCTGGCTTTATGCAAGGGCATCACCGTTATTAGTGGCTACATCCCTTCCTCTTGTGAAAATGGTCCAAGATGCCCTGTCACGGCACGGCTAATCATCTGAGGTTCCCGATCATGCTGGAATAGGATTCACCTTCCTTTTGCGTCTGTCACTACGCCCAGCACTCGCGAGTTTGAAGCTCGTCACAGTCATTCAATCATTGAATCCTACTCGGAATACCACAGACAAGGTTTAGACTTTTCGGATTCTCTTGAATGCCGCCATCATTCTAGCTTACACCACGAAGATTCTGGTTAAAAGATCTAAGAGACACTCATTCAATCTAATGTAGAACGGAAGTGGTTGTCAAGCACGCGTTCATAGGGAATGATGATGATTGTCGCGTTCATCACATTCAGGTTGAAGTGCGAATGAATATCTTAGAAGCGAAACAAGATGAATTGAATGGAAAACAGTAGTACTTTGCATTAATCTTTGAGGAACAGTAGAACTCCACACCTTAATCTATGGAGTGTAGAAACTCTACCGTTAAAAATACATAAGTGAAAGGTCCAGGCATGGCCGAATGGTCAGCCCCCAAAACGAGATCACAGGATCAAAATACAATCCAGGATCCA
The DNA here is from genome assembly GCF_003086295.3 of Arachis hypogaea. Lineage (NCBI taxonomy): Eukaryota > Viridiplantae > Streptophyta > Magnoliopsida > Fabales > Fabaceae > Arachis > Arachis hypogaea. The sequence continues at coordinate 39,995,157 of NC_092054.1, read as the reverse complement.
GGATGATGTCTAATACAATAGTAAAAGGTCCTATTTATAATAAACTAGCTACTAGGGTTTACAGAAGTAAGTAATTGATGCATAAATCCACTTCCGGGGCCCACTTGGTGTGTGCTTGGGCTGAGCTTGAGTGTTACACGTGCAGAGGCTCTTTCTGGAGTTGAATGCCAGGTTGTAATGTATTTCTGGCGTTCAACTCTGGTTTGTGACTTGTTTCTGGCGTTTAACTCCAGACAGCAGCATAGAACTGGCGTTCAACGCCCTTTTACGTCGTTTAAACTCGGCCAAAGTATGGACAATTATACATTGCTGGAAAGCCCTGGATGTCTACTTTCCAACGAAAGTGGAAGCGCGCCATTTTGAGTTCTGTAGCTCCAGAAAATCCACTTTGAGTGCAGGGAGGTCAGAATCCAACAGCATCAGCAGTCCTTCTTCAACCTCTGAATCTGATTTTTGCTCAAGTCCCTCAATTTCAGCCAGAAAATACCTGAAATCACAGAAAAACACACAAACTCGTAGTAAAGTCCAGAAATGTGAATTTAACATAAAAACTAGTGAAAACATCCCTAAAAGTAACTAGATCCTACTAAAAACATACTAAAAACAATGCCAAAAAGCGTACAAATTATCCGCTCATCACAACACCAAACTTAAATTGTTGCTTGTTCCCAAGCAACTGAAAATCAAATAGGATAAAAAGAAGAGAATATACTATAAATTCCAAACTATCAATGAAATATAGCTTCAATCATATGAGTGGGACTTATAGCTTTTTGCCTTTTGAATAGTTTTGGCATCTCACTTTATCCATTGAAGTTCAGAATGATTGGCTTCTATAGGAACTCAGAGTTCAGATAGTGTTATTGATTCTCCTAGTTCAGTATGATGATTCTTGAACACAGCTTCTTTATGAGTCTTGGCCGTGGCCCTAAGCACTTTGTTTTCCAGTATTACCACCGGATACATAAATGCCACAGACACATAACTGTATGAACCTTTTCAGATTGTGACTCAGCTTTGCTAAAGTCCCCAATTAGAGGTGTCCAGGGTTCTTAAGCACACTCTTCTTTTGCTTTGGACCTTGACTTTAACCGCTCAGTCTCAAGTTTTCACTTGACACCTTCACGCCACAAGCACATGGTTAGGGACAGCTTGGTTTAGCCGCTTAGGCCAGGATTTTATTCCTTGAGGCCCTCCTATCCACTGATGCTCAAAGCCTTGGGATCCTTTTTATTTGCCCATGCCTTTTGGTTTTAAGGGTTATTGGCTTTTTGCTCTTGCCTCTTGGTTTTAAGAGCTTTTGGCTTTTTCTGCTTGCTTTTTCTTTTTTTTTCTATATTTTTTTATTTTTTATTTTTTTCGCCTATTTTTTTTCTTTTTTTTTTCTGCAAGCTTTGTTCTTTGCTGCTTTTTCTTGCTTTAAGAATTATTTTTATGATTTTTCAGATTATCAAATAACATGTCTCCTAGTCAACATTCTTTCAAGAGCCAACATATTTAACATTCTTAAACAATAACTTCAAAAGACATGTGCACTGTTCAAGCATACATTCAGAAAACAAGAAGCATTGTTATCACATCAATATAATTAAACTAAGTTCAAGGATAAATTTGAAACTCATGTACTTCTTGTTCTTTTGAATTAAAACATTTTTCATTTAAGAGAGGTGATGGATTCATAGGACATTCATAGCTTTAAGACAAAGTTACTAACTACTAATGATCATGTAATAAGACACAAACATAGATAAGCACTTAACATAGAAAACAAAAAACAGAAGAAATAAGAACAAGGAATGAATCCACCTTAGTGATGGTGGCGTTTCCTTCTTGAGGAACCAATGATGTCCTTGAGCTCTTCTATGTCTCTTCCTTGTCTTTGTTGCTCCTCCCTCATTGCTTTTTGATCTTCTCTTATTTCATGAAGGATGATGGAGTGCTCTTGATGTTCCACCCTTAGTTGTCCCATGTTGGAGCTTAATTCTCCTAGGGAGGTGTTGATTTGCTCCCAATAGTTTTGTGGAGGAAAATGCATTTGAGGCATCTCCGGGATCTCATGGTGATGAGCTTCATGCGCCTCTTGAGCTCCATGAATAGGCTCTCTTTCTTGCTCCATCTTTTTCTTAGTGATGGGCTTATCCTCTTTAATGAGGATATCTCCCTCTATGTCAATACCAGCCGAATTGCATAGGTGGCAAATGAGGTGAGGAAAGGCTAACCTTGCCATAGTGGAGGACTTGTCAGCCACTTTGTAGAGTTCTTGAGGTATAATCTCATGAACTTCCACCTCTTCTCCAATCATGATGCTATGGATCATGATGGCCCGGTCTATAGTAACTTCAGACCGGTTGCTAGTGGGAATGATTGAGCATTGAATGAACTCCAACCATCCTCTAGCTACAGGCTTAAGGTCCAGTCTTCTTAGTTGAACCGGTTTGCCTTTTGAGTCAATCTTCCATTGAGCTCCTTCTACACATATGTCCATGAGGACTTGGTCCAACCTTTGATCAAAGTTGACTCTCCTTGTGTAGGGGCGTGCATTCTCTTCCATGTTTGGCAAGTTGAACGCCAACCTCACATTTTCCGGACTAAAATCTAAGTATTTCCCCCGAACCATGGTGAGATAATTCTTTGGGTTCAGGTTCTTACTTTGATCATGGTTCCTAGTGATCCATGCATTAGCATAGAACTCTTGAACCATTAGGATGCCGACTTGTTGGATGGGGTTTGTTAGAACTTCCCAACCTCTTCTTTGAATTTCATGTCGGATCTCCGGATACTCATTTCTTTTGTGTTTGAAAGGGACCTCGGGGATCACCTTCTTCTTGGCCACAACATCATAGAAGTGATCTTGATGGGCTTTGGAGATGAACATTTCCATCTCCCATGACTCGGAGGTGGAAGCTTTTGTCTTCCCTTTCCCTTTTCTAGAGGATTCTCCGGTCTTAGGTGCCATCAATGGTAATGAAAAAACAAAAAGCTTATGCTTTTACCACACCAAACTTAGAATTATGCTCGCCCTCGAGCAATAGAAGAAAGAATAGATGAAGAAGAAGAAGAAATGGAGGAGAGGGAGAAGGGGTTGTGTTTCGGCCAAGAAGAGAAGAGAGGGTTGTGTTGTGTGAAAATGAGGAAGAATGGAAGGCTTTATATAGGGGAGGGAGGGGGGTTAAGTTTCGGCCATATAGGGTGGGTTTGGGTGGGAAATTGATTTTGAATTTTGAAGGTAGGTGGAGTTTATGAGGTAGGTTTATGGGGAAGAGTGGATGGATGTGAGTGGTGAAGAGGTGATGGGGAAGAGAGATTGAGGTGATTGGTGAAGGGTTTTGGGGAAGAGTGTTTATGGGATTGTGTGAAAGATGGGTGAGAAGAAGTGAGTGGAGGTAGGTGGGGATCCTGTGGGGTCCACAGATCCTGAGGTGTTCAAGGATTTACAACCTTGCACCAAATTAGGCATGTAAAATGCCCTTGCACACAACTCTGGGCGTTCAGCGCCAGGTTGGTGCTTGTTCTGGGCGTTGAATGCCCATTTGTAGCTTATTTCTGGCGTTGAACGCCAGAACCATGCTTGTTCTGGGCGTTCAGTGCCAGCTCTTCTCCAGGGTGCATTTCTGGCATTCAAACGCCCAGATGCTGCCCATTTCTGGTGTTCAGCGCCAGAACCATGCTCTGTTCTGGCGTTGAACGCCCAAAACATGCTTCTTACTGGCGTTTAAACGCCAGTAAGGTCTTCCTCCAAGGTGTGATTTTTCTTCTGCTGTTTTTGATTCCGTTTTCAATTTTTTGATTTATTTTGTGACTCCACATGATCATGAACCTAATAAAACATGAAAAACAATGAAAATTAGATAAATAAACATTGGGTTGCCTCCCAACAAGCGCTTCTTTAATGTCAATAGCTTGACAGTGGGCTCTCATGGAGCCTCACAAATGTGCAGAGCTTTGTTGAAACCTCCCAACACCAAACTTAGAGTTTGGATATGGGGGTTTGACACCAAACTTAGAGTTTGGTTGTGGCCTCCCAACACCAAACTTAGAGTTTGACTGTGGGGGCTTTGGTTGACTCTGCTTTGAGAGAAGCTTTTTCTGCTTCCTCTCCATGGATGCAGAGAGAGATCCTTGAGTTGTAATCACAAGGTTGTCCTTATTTAATTGAAGGATCAATTCTCCTCTGTCCACATCAATCACAGCTCTTGCTGTGGCTAGGAAAGGTCTTCCTAGGATGATGGATTCATCCTCTTCCTTTCCAGTATCCAGGACTATGAAATCAGCAGGGATGTAAAGGCCTTCAACCTTTACTAACACGTCCTCTACTTGTCCATAAGCCTGTTTTCTTGAATTGTCTGCCATCTCTAATGAAATTTTAGCAGCTTGCACCCCATAGATTCCCAGTTCTCTATTACAGAGAGGGGCATGAGGTTTATTCCTGAACCAAGGTCACACAGAGCCTTAAAGATCATGGTGCCTATAGTACAAGGTATTATGAACTTTCCAGGATCCTGTCTCTTCTGAGGCAATGTCAGTTGATCCAGATCACTCAGTTCATTGGTGAACAAAAGAGGTTCATCTTCCCAAGTATCAATGCCAAATAATTTGGCATTTAGCTTCATGATTGCACCAAGGAACTTGGCCGCTTGCTCTTCAGTAACATTCTCATTCTCTTCAGAAGAGGAATACTCATCAGAGCTCATGAATGGCATAAGGAGGTTCAATGGAATCTCTATGGTCTCTAGATGAGCCTCAGAGTCCTTTGGTTCCTCAGAGGGAAGCTCCTTATTGATCACTGGACGTCCCAGGAGGTCTTCCTCCTTGGGATTCACGTCCTCTGCTTCCCTTACAGGTTTGGCCATGGTGCTTATGTCAATGGCCTTGCACTCTCCTTTTGGATTCTCTTCTGTATTGCTTGGGAGAGCACTAGGAGGGATTTCAGTAATTCTTTTACTCAGCTGGCCCACTTGTGCTTCCAAATTTCTAATGGAAGACCTTGTTTCATTCATGAAACTTACAGTGGCCTTGGATAGATCAGAGACTAAGTTTGCTAAATTAGAGGTATTTTGTTCAGAGTTCTCTGTCTGTTGCTGAGTGGATGATGGAAAAGGTTTATTATTGTTAAACCTGTTTCTTCCACCATTATTAAAGCCTTGTTGAGGCCTTTGATCCTTCCATGAGAGATTTGGATGATTTATCTATGATGGATTATAGGTGTTTCCATATGGTTCACCCATGTAATTTACCTCTGCTATTGCAGGGTTCTCAGGATCATAAGCTTCTTCTTCATAAGAAGCCTCTTGAGTACTGTTGTATGCAGCTTGCATTCCATTCAGACTCTGGGAAATCATATTGACTTGCTGAGTCAATATTTTGTTCTGAGCCAATATGGCATTCAGAGTATCAACTTCAAGAACTCCCTTCTTCTGAGGCGTCCCATTACTCACAGGATTCCTCTCAGAAGTGTACATGAACTGGTTATTAGCAACCATGTCAATGAGTTCTTGAGCTTCTGCAGGCATTTTCTTTAGGTGAATGGATCCACCTGCAGGAGTATCCAATGACATCTTTGATAGCTCAGATAAACCATCATAGAATATATCCAGGATGGTCCATTCTGAAAGCATGTTAGAAGGACACTTTTTTTGGTCAGCTGTTTGTATCTTTCCCAAGCTTCATAGAGGGATTTACCTTCTTTTTGTCTGAAGATTTGAACATCAGCTCTAAGCTTGCTCAGCTTTTGAGGAGGAAAGAACTTGCCTAAGAAAGCCGTGACCAGCTTATCCCAAGAGTTCAGGCTGTCTTTGGGTTGAGAGTCCAACCACACTCTAGCTCTGTCTCTTACAGCAAAAGGGAAAAGTATGAGCCTGTAGACTTCAGGATCTACTCCATTAGTCTTAACAGTATCACAGATCTGCAAGAATTCAGTTAAGAACTGAAAAGGATCTTCAGATGGAAGTCCATGAAACTTGCAGTTCTGCTGCATCAAAGAAACTAGCTGAGGTTTCAGCTCAAAGTTGTTTGCTCCAATGGCAGGAATGGAGATGCTTCTTCCATGTAAATTGGAATTTGGTGCAGTAAAGTCACCAAGCATCCTCCTTGCATTATTATTGTTGGGTTCGGCTGCCATCTCCTTTACTTGTTCGAAATTTTCAATAAGGTTGTCTCTGGATTGTTGTAATTTAGCTTCTCTTAGTTTTCTCTTCAGAGTCCTTTCAGATTCTGGATCAGCTTCAACAAGAATGCCTTTTTCTCTGTCCCTGCTCATAAGAAAGAGAAGAGAAAAAGAAAAGAAGAGGAATCCTCTATGTCACAGTACAGAGGTTCCTTATTGTTAGTAGAAAAAGAAGAAGAAAAAAATTCGAACACAGATAGAAGAGGGGGTTCGAATTTGGTGAGTGATGTGAGGGAGAGGTGTTAGTAGATGAATAAATAAATAGAATAGGATGAGAGAGGGAGAGGATTTTCGAAAATAGTTTTTGAAAAAGAGTTAGTAATTTTCGAAAAGTAATTTTGAAAAAGGTTAGAAATTTTCGAAAATAAAAATAAAAAAATTAAAATAATTAGTTAATTAAAAAGAAATTTTTGAAAAAAGGGGGAGATATTTTCGAAAAATAGAGAGAGAGAGTTAGTTAGGTGGTTTTGAAAAAGATAAGAAACAAACAAAAAGTTAGTTAGTTAGTTGAAACAAATTTGAAAAGATAAGAAGTTAGGAAGTTAGAAAAGATATTTTGAAATCAAATTTTTGAAAAAGATAAGATGAGAAGATATTTTTGAAAAGATATGATTGAAATTAGTTTTGAAAAAGATTTGATTTTTAAAATCACAATTAATGACTTGATTCACAAGAAATCATAAAATATGATTCTAGAACTTAAAGTTTGAATCTTTCTTAACAAGCAAGTAACAAACTTAAAATTTTTGAATCAAAACATTAATTGATGATGTTATTTTCAAAAGTTATGATATAAAATTAAGAAAAAGATTTTTGAAAAATATTTTTGAAATTTTCGAAAATAACTAAAAAAAATGAAAAAGATTTGATTTTTGAAGAAGATTTTGAAAAAGATGAGATTTTTAAATTGAAAATTTGATTTGACTCATAAAAACAACTAGATTTTAAAAATTTTTGAAAAAGTCAATCCAAATTTTCGAATTTTATGAGAGAAAAAAAGGAAAGATATTTTTTTGATTTTTGAATTTTTAATGATGAGAGAGAAAAACATGAAAATTATGCAATGCATGAGAATTTTAGATCAAAACATGTGATGCATGAAAGAATGCTATGAATGTCAAGATGAACACCAAGAACACTATGAAGATCATGATGAACATCAAGAACACATTTTTGAAAAAAAATTTTAATGCAAAGAAAACATGCAAGACACCAAACTTAGAATTCTTTAATGCTTAGACACTAAGAATTCAAGAATGCATATGAAAAACAAGAAAAGACACAAAACATGCAAATGCAAAGATCAAACAAGAAGACTTACCAAGAACAACTTGAAGATCATGAGGAACATTATGAATGCATGAAAATTTTCGAAAATATGCAAGATGAGTATGCACTTGACACCAAACTTATAACATGACTCAAGACTCAAACAAGAAACACAAAAATATTTTTGATTTTTTTATGATTTTATAATTTTTTTTGTATTTTTTCGAAAATTATTTGAAAAACAAAAATAAGGATTCCAAAATTTTTAATATGAATTCCAGGAATCTTGCCATGGTAGTCTAAAGCTCCAATCAAAGGGTCAGGCATGGCTTAATAGCCAGCCAAGCTTTAGAATGGAATTACATCCATTGAGGTGATTAGTTGAAGACCAACCCCAAAGGAGTTTGGATATGGCTTTACAGCCAGCCAGGCTTCAACATGCTTCATGAAACTCTAAAATTCATTCTTAAAAATTCTGAAGAAAAATATATTTTTGAAAATATTTTTATTTTAAAATTTTTTTCGAAAACAAGGGAGAAATTTTTGAAAGATTTTTGAAAAAAAAAATTTTTGAAAGCAAAACAAAAAGAAAATTACCTAATCTGAGCAACAAGATGAACCGTCAGTTGTCCAAACTCGAACAATCCCCGGCAACGGCGCCAAAAACTTGGTATGCAAAATTATTACTCAGGTTGTGAATTATTATACGAAATTGATTCCCTGGCGATGGCACCAAAAACGGATGCACAGAACCAAGGTCTAAACATATCTTCACAACTTCGCATAACTGACCAGCAAGTGCACTGGGTCGTCCAAGTAATACCTTACGTGAGTAAGGGTCGAATCCCACGGAGATTGTTGGTATGAAGCAAGCTATGGTCACCTTGTAAATCTCAGTCAGGCGGATATAAAATAGTAATGGGATTTTCGAAAATAATATAATAAAAGAAGGATAAAAATACTTATGTAAATCATTGGTGAGAATTTCAGATAAGCGTATGGAGATGCATTTGTTCCTCTGAACCTCCGCTTTCCTGCTGTCTTCATCCAATCAGTCTTACTCCTTTCTATGGCTGGCTTTATGCAAGGGCATCACTGTTGTCAGTGGCTACATCCCTTCCTCTTGTGAAAATGGTCCAAGATGCCCTGTCACGGCACGACTAATCATCTGAGGTTCCCGATCAAGCTGGAATAGGATTCACCTTCCTTTTGCGTCTGTCACTACGCCCAGCACTTGCGAGTTTGAAGCTCGTCACAGTCATTCAATCATTGAATCCTACTCGGAATACCACAGACAAGGTTTAGACTTTCTGGATTCTCTTGAATGCCGCTATCATTCTAGCTTACACCACGAAGATTCTGATTAAGAGATCTAAGAGACACTCATTCAATCTAATGTAGAACGGAAGTGGTTGTCAAGCACACGTTCATAGGGAATGATGATGACTGTCATGTTCATCACATTCAGGTTGAAGTGCAAATGAATATCTTAGAAGCGAAACAAAATGAATTGAATGGAAAACAGTAGTACTTTGCATTAATCTTTGAGGAACAGCAGAGCTCCACACCTTAATCTATGGAGTGTAGAAACTCTACCGTTAAAAATACATAAGTGAAAGGTCCAGGCATGGCCGAATGGCCAGCCCCCAAAACGAGATCACAGGATCAAAATACAATCCAGGATCCAGGATGATGTCTAATACAATAGTAAAAGGTCCTATTTATAAAAAAGTAGCTACTAGGGTTTACAGAAGTAAGTAATTGATGCATAAATTCACTTCCGGGGCCCACTTGGTGTGTGCTTGGGCTAAGCTTGAGTGTTACACGTGCAGAGGCTCTTTCTGGAGTTGAACGCCAGGTTGTAACGTATTTCTGGCGTTCAACTCTGGTTTGTGACTTGTTTCTGGCGTTTAACTCCAGACAGCAGCGTAGAACTGGCGTTCAACGCCCTTTTACGTCATCGAAACTCGGCCAAAGTATGGACTATTATACATTTCTGGAAAGCCCTGGATGTCTACTTTCCAACGAAAGTGGAAGCGTGCCATTTTGAGTTCTGTAGCTCCAGAAAATCCACTTTGAGTGCAGGGAGGTCAGAATCCAACAGCATCAGCAGTCCTTCTTCAACCTCTGAATCTGATTTTTGCTCAAGTCCCTCAATTTCAGCCAGAAAATACCTGAAATCACAGAAAAACACACAAACTCGTAGTAAAGTCCAGAAATGTGAATTTAACATAAAAACTAGTGAAAACATCCCTAAAAGTAACTAGATCCTACTAAAAACATACTAAAAACAATGCCAAAAAGCGTACAAATTATCCGCTCATCACAATAACATTTATCCTTTTTCATTATTCTTTCAAGAGCCAACAATTTTAACATTCATAAACAACAAATTCAAAAATATGCACTGTTCAAGCATTCATTCAGAAAAACAAAAAAGTATTGCCACCACATCAAAATAATTAATCTTTTTTAAAATTTGAAATTCATGTACTTCTTTTTCTTTTTGCAATTAAAAACACTTTTTATTTAAGAAAGGTGATGGATTCATAGGACATTCATAGCTTTAAGGCATAGACACTTAGACACTAGTGATCATGTAATAAAGACACAAACATATATATAACATAAAGCATAATTTTCGAAAAACAGAAAATAAAGAACAAGGAAATTAAAGAACGGGTCCACCTTAGTGATGGCGGCTAGTTCTTCCTCTTGAAGATCTTATGGAGTGCTTGAGCTCCTCAATGTCTCTTCCTTGCCTTTGTTACTCCTCCCTCATGACTCTTTGGTCTTCTCTAATTTCATGGAGGAGGATAGAATACTCTTGGTGCTCCACCCTTAGTTGTCCCATGTTGGAACTTAATGCTCCTAGGGAGGTGTTGATTTGCTCTCAATAGTTTTGTGGAGGAAAATGCATCCCTTGAGGCATCTCAGGGATTTCATGATGAGGAATTTCCTCATGCTCTTGTCCATGAGTGGGATCTCTTGTTTGCTCCATCCTTTTCTTAGTGATGGGCTTGTCCTCATCAATGAGAATGTCTTCCTCTATGTCAATTCCAGCTGAATTGCAGAGGTGACAAATGAGATGAGGGAAGGCTAACCTTGCCAAAGTAGAGGACTTATCCGCCACCTTGTAGAGCTCTAGGGATATAACCTCATGAACTTCTACTTCCTCTCCAATCATGAAGCTGTGGATCATGATAGCCCGGTCTATAGTAACTTCAGACCGGTTGCTAGTGGGAATGATTAAGCGTTGGATAAACTCCAACCATCCCCTAGCCACGGGCTTGAAGTCATACCTTCTTAGTTGAACCGGCTTCCCTCTTGAATCTCTCTTCCATTGAGCGCCCTCTTCACAAATGTCTGTGAGGACTCGGTCCAACCTTTGATCAAAGTTGACCCTTCTAGTATAGGGGTGTGCATCTCCTTGCATCATGGGCAAGTTGAATGCCAACCTTACATTTTCCGGACTAAAATCTAAGCATTTCTCCCTAACCATTGTAAGCCAATTCTTAGGGTCCGGGTTCACACTTTGATCATGGTTCTTGGTGATCCATGCATTGGCATAAAACTCTTGAACTATTAAGATCCTGACTTGTTGGATGGGGTTGGTGAGAACTTCCCAACCTCTTCTTCGAATCTCATGTCGGATCTCCAGATATTCACTCTTTTTGAGCTTGAAAGGGACCTCGGTGATCACCTTCTTCTTGGCCACAACTTCATAGAAGTGGTCTTGATGCACCCTTGAGATGAATCTCTCCAACTCCCATGACTCGGAGGTGGAAGCTTTTGCCTTCCCTGTCCTCTTTCTAGAGATTTCTCCGGCTTTTGGTGCCATAAATGGTTATGGAAAAACAAAAAACAATGCTTTTACCACACCAAACTTAGAAGTTTTGCTCGTCCTCGAGCAAAAAAAGAAAAAAAGGAGTAGAAGAAGAAGAAATAGAGGAGATGGATGGGGGTTTAGTGATTCGGCCAAGGGAGGTAAGTAGTGTGTATGGTGTGTGAAAATGAAGGAGTTGAAGATGGGTTTATATAGGAGTGGAGAGAGGGGTAGGGTTCGGCCATGTATGGGTGGATTTAGGAGGGAAAGTGGTTTGAATTTGAATGGTGAGGTAGGTGGGGTTTTATGTTGGATGGATGTGGATTGGTGAGGAAATTATGGAGAAGAGGGTAGGATTTGATAGGTGAGGGGTTTTGGGGAAGAGGTATTGTGGTGGTTGGTGAAGGGTATTTGGGGAAGGGTTTTATGGGGAGGTGTGAAGAAGAGAGAGAGAGATGAGGTAGGTGGGGATCCTGTGGGGTCCACAGATCCTGAGGTATCAAGGATTTCTCATCCCTGCACCATGTGGCATGTAAACGCCCCCTTGCTTGCCAATCCTAGCGTTAAATGCCAGGTTGCTGCCTATTTCTGGTGTTTAACACCAGCTCTGTGCCCATTTCTGGCGTTAAACACCAGCTTTGTGCCCCTTTCTGGCGTTAAACGCCCAGAATGGTGCCAGACTGGGCGCTTAACGCCCATTCTACTACCCTTACTGGCGTTTAAACGCCAGTAAGCTTCTCCTCCAGGGTGTGCTGTTTTTAATACTATTTTTCATTCTGTTTTTGCTTTTTCAGTTGTTTTTGTGACTTCACATATCATCAACCTACAGAAAACATAAAATAATAATAGAAATAAACAGATATAATAAAATAAAATTGGGTTGCCTCCCAACAAGCGCTTCTTTAATGTCCGTAGCTTGACAATGGGCTCTCATGGAGCCTTACAGATACTCAGAGCATGATGATGGCCTCCCAACACCAAACTTAGAGTTTGAATGTAGGGGCTCTATTTGACTCTGCATTGAGAGAAGCTTTTCATGCTTCCTCTCCATGGTTACAGACGGAGATCCTTGAGCTTTAAACACAAGGGAGTCCTCATTCACTTGAATGACCAATTCTCCTCTGTCAACATCAATCACAGCTTTTGCTGTGGCTAGGAAGGGTTTGCCAAGGATGATGGAGTCATCCATACACTTCCTAGTGTCTAGGATTATGAAATCAGCAGGAATGTAATGGCCTTTAACCTTTACCAAGACATCCTCTACAAGTCCATAAGCCTGTTTCTTTGAATTGTCTACCATCTCTAGTGAGATTCTTGCAGCTTGTACCTCAAGGATCCCCAGCTTCTCCATTACAGAGAGTGGCATGAGGTTTATACTTGACCCTAGGTCACACAGAGCCTTCTCAAAAGTCATGGTGCCTATGGTACAAGGTATTGAGAACTTTCCAGGATCTTGTCTCTTCTGAGGTAATCTCTGCCTAGTCAAGTCATCCAGTTCTTTGGTGAGCAAGGGGGGTTCATCCTCCTAAGTCTCATTACCAAATAACTTGGCATTTAACTACATGATTTCTCCAAGGTACTTAGCAACTTACTCTTCAGTAACATCTTCATCCTCTTCAGAGGAAGAATACTCATCAGAGCTCATGAATAGCAGAAGTAAATTCAATGGAATCTCTATGGTCTCAGTGTGAGCCTCAGATTCCCATGGTTCCTCATTAGGAACTCCTTAGAGGCCAGTGGACGTCCATTGAGGTCTTTCTCAGTGGAAATCACTGCATTTCCCTCCTCTATGCATTCGGCCATGTGGAACGTGTTTATGGCCTTGCATTCTCTCTTTGGGTTCTCTTCTGTATTGCTTGGGAGAGTACTAGGAGGGAGTTAATTAACTTTCTTACTCAGCTGACCCACTTGTGCCTCCAAATTTCTAATGGAGGATCTTGTTTCAGTCATGAAACTTTGAGTGGTTTTAATTAGATCATAGACTACAGTTACTAAGTCAGAGTGGCTCTGCTTAGAATTCTCTGTCTGTTGCTGAGAAGATGATGGAAAAGGCTTGCTATTGCTAAATCTATTTCTTCCACCATTACTGTTGTTGAAGCCTTGTTGAGGCCTCTGTTGGTCCTTCCATGAGAGATTTGGATGATTTCTCCATGAAGGGTTATAGATGTTTTCATAGGGTTCTCCCATGTAATTTACCTCTTCCATTGCTGGGTTCTCAGGATCATAAGCTTCTTTTTCAGATGAAGCTTCTTTGGTACTGCCTGTTGCTGCTTGCATGCCAGACAGACTCTGAGAAATCATATTGACTTGATGAGTCAATATTTTGTTCTGAGCCAATATGGCATTCAGAGTATCAATCTCAAGAACTCCTTTCTTCTGATTTGTCCCATTATTCACAGGATTCCTTTCAGAAGTGTACATGAATTGGTTATTTGTAACCATTTCAATGAGTTCCTAAGCTTCTGCAGGCGTCTTCTTTAGATGAAGAGATCCTCCAGCAGAGCTGTCCAATGACATCTTGGACAGTTTAGACAAACCTTCATTGAAGATACCTATGATGCTCCATTCTGAAAGCATGTCAGAAGGACACCTTCTGATCAATTGCTTGTATCTTTCCCAAGCTTCATAGAGGGATTCACCTTCCTTCTGTCTGAAGGTTTGGACTTCCACTATAAGCTTACTCAGTTTTTGAGGTGGAAAGAACTTTGCCAATAAGGCATTGACTAGATTTTCCCAAGAGTTTAGGCTTTCTTTAGGTTGTGAGTCCAACCATGTCCTAGCTCTGTCTCTTACAGCAAAAGGGAAGAGCATAAGTCTGTATACCTCAGGGTCAACCCCATTGGTCTTGACAGTGTCACAGATTTGCAAGAATTTAGCCAAAAACTGATGAGGATCTTCCAATGGAAGTCCATGGAACTTGCAATTCTGTTGCATTAGAGAAAATAATTGAGGCTTAAGCTCAAAGTTGTTTGCTCCAATGGCAGGGATTGAGATGCCTCTCCCATAGAAGTCGGGAGTAGGTGCAGTAAAGTCACCAAGCACCTTCCTTGCATTGTTGGCATTGTTGTTGTTTTCGGCTGCCATGGCTTCTTCTTGTTTAAAAATTTCTGTTAGGTCCTCTACAGAGAGTTGTGCTTTAGCTTCTCTTAGCTTTCACTTCAAGGTCCTTTCAGGTTCAGGATCAGTTTCAACAAGAATACCTTTGTCCTTGCTCCTGCTCATATGAAAGAGAGAAGAGGAAAGTATGGAATCCTCTATGTCACAGTATAGAGATTCTTTGAGGTGTCAGAGGAAAAGAAGAATGGGAGGAGGAGGTAGAGATGAGAATTCGAACTTATAGAGAGAGAGAGTCCAAATTGCTGATAGTGGAGGAGTGTTAGTCCTTAAATAGAAGGATGTGAGAAGAGGAGAAGAATTTTCGAAATTAAATTTAAAAAGATTTTGAAATAATCAAAAGAAATTTTGAAAAATTGATTGATGATTTTCGAAAATTAAAGTTGAGAAAGTAGTTAAGTGATTTTGAAAAAGATTTTGAAATTAGAAAAAAAAGTTATGATTGAAAATTATTTTGAAAAAGGTGTGATTGAGAAGATATGATTGAGAAGATATGATTGAAAATCAATTTAAAAAAAGAAATTTTTAAAATTAAAGTTGATTACTTGACTAACAAGAAATTAAAAGATATGATTCTAGAATTAAAGTTTGATCCTTTCTTAATAGGCAAGTAACAACTTGAAAATTTTGAATTAAATCATTGATTGTAGCAAGGATTTTTGAAAATACTAAAAAAATGGAAAGGATTTGATTTTGAAAGGATATGATTGAAAAGATATGATTTGAAAAAGATTTGATTTTGAAAAATTATGAAAATTTGAAAAAGATTTGAATTAAAAACAAAATCTTAGCTCTTGTGCCATCCTGGCGTTAAACGCCCAGAATGGTATCCATTCTGGCGTTTAACGCCCAAAATACTACCCTTTTGGGCATTTAACGCCCTGCCAGGTACCCTGGCTGGCGTTTAAATGCCAGTTTTCCTTCCTCACTAGGCATTTTGAACGCCCAGCTTTTTCTTTGTAATTTCTCTGTTGTATGTTCTGAATCTTCAATTTTCTGTATTACTAGCTTAAAAAGACTTAATTTTGAAAAAAATTTTGAAATTTTTTTTAATGATGAGAAACAATCAAACTGCAACTAATCATGGAAAACTAAGATCAAATAAACAATGCATGCAAGACACCAAACTTAGAAGTTTTCATATTAGAGACACTAACAAATTGAAAATGCATATGAGAAACAACAAAAGACACAAAATAAGAGAATTTAAAGATCAGAGCAAGGAAATCATCAAGAATAACTTGAAGATCAATGAAGAACATAATGCATGAAATTTTTGAAAATTAGAAGAATAAAGACATACAATTGACACCAAACTTAAAATTAAATACTAGACTTCAAACAAGAAACATAAAATATTTTTTATTTTAAGATTTTATAATTTTTTTTGTGATTTTTTTTTTAAATTATTTGGAAAAGAAAATAAAGAGATTCAAAATTTTTAGTAAGAATTCCAGGAATCATGCAATGTTAGTCTAAAACTCCGGTCCAGGAATTAGACATGGCTTACTAGCCAGCTAAGCTTTCAGTGAAAGCTTCGGTCCAAAACACTAGACATGGCCAATGGCCAGCCAAGCTTTAGCAGATCATTACTTTCAACAGCAAGATTGATAGAAATCAACAAGCCCTTGTGATGATAAGTCGAAACCTCGGTCTAAAAGATTAGACATGGCTTCACAGCCAGCCAGACTTCAACAAATCATCATGAAACTCTAGAATTCATTCTTAAAAATTATAAAGAACAGAATAGAAATATATTTTTTTTTCAAAAATTAAAAGAATAACAAGCTTAAAAATAAAATAACCTAATCTGAGCAACAAGATGAACCGTCAGTTGTCCAAACTCGAACAATCCCTGGCAACGACGCCAAAAACTTGGTGCACGAAATTGTGATCATCAATGGCGCCAACAACTTGGTACGCACAATTGTAATCTCAACTCTTTGTCATGACTCCGCACAACTAACCAACAAGTGCACTGGGTCGTCCAAGTAATAAACCTTACGTGAGTAAGGGTCGATCCCACGGAGATTGTCGGCTTGAAGCAAGCTATGGTCATCTTGTAAATCTCAGTCAGGCATATTCAAATGGTTATGGAGAATTGATAATTAAAAGATGAATAAAATATAAAATAGGATAGAGATACTTATGTAATTCATTGGTGAGAATTTCAGATAAGCGTATGAAGATGCTTTGTTCCTTCTGAACCTCCGCTTTCCTATTGCCTTCTTCCAAGCATTCATACTCCTTTCCATGGCAAGCTTATGTTGGGTTTCACCGTTGTCAATGGCTACTTCCCGTCTTCTCAGTGAAAATGGTCCAAATGCGCTGTCACCACACAGTTAATCAGCTGTTGGTTCTCGATCATGTTGGAATAGGATCCATTGATCCTTTTGCGTCTGTCACTACGCCCAAGACTCACGAGTTTGAAGCTCGTCACAGTCATCCCTTCCCAGATCCTACTCGAAATACCACAGACAAGGTTTAGACTTTTCAAATCTCAGGAATGTTGCCAATTGATTCTAGCCTATACCATGAAGACTCTGATCTCATGGAATGGAAAGCTCGGTTGTCAGGCGAGGCAACCATGCATCATGAACCATGAGGCTAAGAGATACGCACTCAAGCTATTGCAAGTAGAACGGAAGTGGTTGTCAGGCACGCGTTCATAGGTGAGAATGATGATGAGTGTCACAGATCATCACATTCGTCAGGTTGAAGAACGAGTGTATATCTTAGATAAGAAATAGGCTTGAGTTGAATAAAAAAACAATAGTACTTTGCATTAATTCATGAGGAACAGCAGAGCTCCACACCTTAATCTATGGTGTGTAGAAACTCCACCATTGAAAATACATAAGAACAAAAGGTCTAGGCATGGCCATGAGGCCAACCTCAAACGTGAACATATAAGTTCCAAAGATGGAAAAGTCCTTTTAATACAATAGCAAAAGGTCCTATTTATAGAAAACTAGTAGCCTAGGGTTACAGAAATAAGTAATTAATGCAGAAATCTTCTTCCGAGCCCACTTGGTGTGTGCTTGGGCTGAGCATTGAAGTTTCCATGTGTAGAGGCTTTTCTTGGAGTTAAACGCCAGCTTTTGTGCCAGTTTGGGCGTTTAACTCCAACTTTGATGCCAGTTCTGGCGTTTTGACGCCAGAAATTTTATGCTGACTTGGAACGCCGGTTTGGGCCATCAAATCTCAGGCAAAGTATTGACTATTATATATTTCTGGAAAGACCAGGATGTCTACTTTCCAACGCAATTGAGAGCGTGCCAATTGGGCTTCTGTAGCTCCAGAAAATTCTTTTCGAGTGCAGGGAGGTCAGAATCCAATAGCATCTGCAGTCCTTTTTCAGCCTCTGAATCAGATTTTTGCTCAAGTCCCTCAATTTCTGCCAGAAAATACCTGAAATCACAGAAAAATACACAAAATCATAGTAAAGTCCAAAAATGTTATTTTTATTTAAAAACTAATAAAAATATACTAAAAAGTAATTAAAACATACTGAAAATTACCTAAAAATAATGCCAAAAAGCGTATAAATTATCCGCTCATCACAATGCAATAAAATGCAACTAAAAATCCTAAAATGAAATGCAAAAGTGTTGGGATTAGAAACTTGTTACCCAAAAACGCGAGTGGTCGGACGACCTCCCCACACTTAAAAGTTTGCACCGTCCTTGGTGCACTCAAAGATGAGCAACGGGTGTACGGCGACTTTCCAGATTGCCACCTTCAGCTGGTAGATCAACCAGTTGCTGCGTGTTCTTCCTCCCGCTTCCATTTTTGCTTGAGGTGCATTATTCATGAAAAACAAAAATATAACATCGTAAGATGAGAAAATACAAAAGTACGGAGGCGTACATTGTTGGAATGAGGTAATTCACTAGAATGAAGTGAGTGAATAAGTGTGACATGAATACAAGTGAGTGTGCATTCTATGTTGTGCACGGTTCAGAATACACACATCAACATAGAGATCTATGTCACAATTATACAAAAGAGGAACATGCACTTCACTCATTCTAGTGTGCTTGAGATGCTCTAAACTTGTGGGTCAAGACAACCAAACAAGTAATAAAGAAGCATGAAAGCATTCAAGCCAAAACATATGGATGTATATAATCAAGAAGCACCATGCATTAAGATATATGCACATCATCCATCGAGAAGTTGCCTAATCGAAGAGAAAACTTCAAATTACATGGTGGCCAAATCATGCAATTCAAAAAGGGTTTAAAAACTTGAAGGCAAAGTCATATGTACTTGGTATGAAAAGATATAAAACATGAAAAACTCAAAACTAAGTAACCAACTGTAATCTCAATAGAGAATCCAACAATGATTAATGGAGGCAATCATACTAGAATAGCATCAAGTTAATAATAAGCAGCAATATATAGTAAACAAGATTAATAATCCAACACGTATAATGAAAAAGAGAAGATGAAATGAAAACTAAACTAACTAAACTACCAATTAACTAACTAAAAGAAATAGTTAGACATGGTGTTTAGTAGTTGATGAGCGGATAATTTAAACACTTTTTGGCATTGTTTTTAGTATGTTTTTAGTAGGATCTAGTTACTTTTAGGGATGTTTTTATTAGTTTTTATGTTAAATTCACATTTCTGGACTTTACTATGAGTTTGTGTGTTTTTCTGTGATTTCAGGTATTTTCTGGCTGAAATTGAGGGACTTGAGCAAAAATCAGATTCAGAGGTTGAAGAAGGACTGCTGATGCTGTTGGATTCTGACCTCTCTGCACTCAAAGTGGATTTTCTGGAGATACAAAACTCCAAATGGCGCGATCTCATCTGCGTTCGAAAGTAGACATCCAGGGCTTTCCAGCAATATATAATAGTCCATACTTTACCCAAGTGTAGACGACGCAAAAGGGCATTGAACGCCAGTTCTACGCTGCAGTCTGGAGTTAAACGCCAGAAACACGTCATGAACCAGAGTTGAACGCCAAAAACACGTTACAACTTGGCGTTCAACTCCAAAAGAAGCCTCTGCACGTGTAAACTTCAAGCTCAGCCCAAGCACACACCAAGTGGGCCCCGGAAGTGGATTTATGCATCAATTACTTACTTTTGTAAACCCTAGTAGCTAGTCTAGTATAAATAGGACTTTTTACTATTGTATGTACATCTTTGGATTATCTTTTGATCTATTGATCACGTTGGGGCTGGCCATTCGGCCATGCCTGAACCTTCATTACTTATGTATTTACAACGGTAGAGTTTCTGCACTCCATAGATTAAGGTGTGGAGCTCTGTTGTTCCTCATGATTTAATGCAAAGTACTACTGTTTTTCTATTCAATTCAACTTATTCCGCTTCTAAGATATCCATTCGCACCCAAGAACATGATGAATGTGATGATTATGTGACACTCATCATCATTCTCACTTATGAATGCGTGCCTGACAAACACTTCTGTTCTACATGTAAACAAGCTAGAATGAATATCTCTTGGATATCTAATACAGGGGACCGAGTCCGAGTTATTAGTGTCTTCGTGGTATAAGTTAGAACCCATAGATGACCATTCCTGAGATCCGAAAAGTCTAAATCTTGTCTGTGGTATTCTGAGTAGGATCTGGGAAGGGATGGCTGTGACGAATTTCAAACTCGCGAGTGCTGGGTCTAGTGACAGACGCAAAAGGAGGGTGACTCCTATTCCAGTATGATCGAGAACCTCCAGATGATTAGCCGTGCCGTGACAGAGCATTTGGACCTTTTTCACAGAGAGGATGGGATGTAGCCATTGACAACAGTGATGCCTCACATAAAGCTTGCCATGGAAAGGAGTAGGAATGATTGGATGAAGACAGCAAGAAAGCAGAGGTTCAGAGGAACGAAAGCATCTCTATACGCTTATCTGAAATTCTCACCAATGATTTACATAAGTATTTCTATCTTTATTTTCTGTTTATTTATTATTATTATTCAAAACTCCATAACCATTTGATATCCGCCTGACTGAGATTTACAAGATGACCATAGCTTGCTTCATACCAACAATCTCCGTGGGATCGACCCTTACTCACGTAAGGTTTTATTACTTGGACGACCCAGTGCACTTGCTGGTTAGTTGTATCGAAGTTGTGACAAATCATGAATTAAGATTAGAGCACCAAGTTTTTGGAGCCATTACCAGGGATCACAATTTCGTGCACCAATACTGTTGGATGAGGAGTAGGAGAGGAAAAGAGGAGAGAAGAAGGAAAGAAATAGGAAGAAGAGAAGAAAAGAAGTGTAGTGAAGGAAGGGCGTCCACGCGTACGCGTCATTAACGCGTGTACGTGGAATGGTGAAATGGGCGCGATGCGTACGCGTGAGGCACGCGTGCACGTCGATGGGTTATTTCGAGAACGACGCATACGCGTGAGGTATGCGTGCGCGTCGGTACCCTTGCACGAAACGCACAGTGTTCGCGCGCTGTTTGCGCGAATCTCGGGAAAATGGCTTGGTGGTGACAATTTGCAATCCACACGTACGCGTGGGTGACGTGTGCGCGTGGATGGTCGAAAATGCTCGAGTCACGCGTACGCGTGAAGCATGCGCACGCGTGGATTGATGCCCTGTTTTTCAAAAATTTTCTATGTTTTTGCACCAACCCAAGCATTCCAAACCTCCAAAAAACTACCAAAATATCATAAAACCTTATTTAACCTACTAGACTCCCAAATAAACTCAACTAACTAAACAAAATATAAAATTAAACTAATTTTACCAATATTTACAAAAGAGAAAAAGGAAAGATTTTACCATGGTGGGGTGTCTCCCACCTAGCACTTTTAGTTTAAGTCCTTAAGTTGGACATTTGGGAGGCTCCTTGTCAAGGTGGTTTATGCTTGTATTCATCCTTGAACCTCCAAGAATGCTTGCTCTTCAATTGGTTGTCAGAATTTTCAACCATCTTCACCAAGCTTGGGTGAGGACCTTCCCAAGATATGAGCTCCCAAAATTGGTCTTCATGTTGTGATCCGGGATCCCATACCTTATTTTCACACCCATCTTCTAATTGATCATCATGATTCTAATTGGGTGGTAGGCGTATAAAATTCTCATTGGGGCACCAAATTCTCCTCCTAGACCCATACAATTTAGCACTCTTCCAACCATGTGATCTATGCCTTGAGGATTCAACCGTTATGAGCCTAACATTGTTTTTCCAACCACTACACAATTCCCTTCTACTCTTAACTCCACAAAGAGCTCTAAGTTGACCATCATTTTCAATCAAACCATATTCAAGTGAGAAAGTAAAGCTTAGGGATAAGAATTTTACCCACTTGAATGTTGTGTTGGATGGTGACTTAGGAAGGGGGGGGTTCCAATGATCTTGCAAGCTCCACTCCCTTGTGCTCTTCCATGATTACCTCCACCTCTTTACAACTTTCCTCCACTTCAACCTCTTCCTGTTGGTGGCTCTCTTCCAATTCAATCTCTTCTTCATTGCTCACCAAGGGCATGGGAGGTTGTGCATCTTTTTCTTTGATCTCAATTTCAAGCCCAATGGGAGAGGATTCAATTGTAGATAGGAATTCATCAATGATTGAATCCATCTCTTGATCAACCTCTTCAAAGTTTTCCACCATGATATGCTTTGGAGGTTGTACACCCTTCTCAACATCAATATCAAGCTTCTTGAAAAAGAGCTCTCTAATGCTACATTCCCATGGACTTCCGACATCTCCTGGGTTTTCAACCATTCCTTCCTTTTCAATCATCTCTACCCCCTCCTCTTGTTGCACTCCTTGCTTCAACTCCTCTTCTTCACCTTGAAGCTCCAAACTCACTCCCTCACTAAGCTCCTTGGTTGCTTCTCCACATTCAACAATGGAAGTGCTTTGATCGTGCGAGCTTTGTTATGATGAGTACAAGTTGCCAACGGCTTCTGCCACGATAGCAATCTTGGCTTCTATCTCCTTGAACTCATTTTCCGTCCCCTCTTGTTGCCTTAGGATATAAGATTCAAGATCTCTTAGTTCTTGCGTGAGGGCTTCATCGGGGGGCGGTGGTGGAAGAGAGGGTTCATTGTTTGAGGAAAAGGCGTTGTAGTTGGAAGGTGGTTCATATTGGTAAGGGTATGGAGATGGTGTATATGGAGGTGGTTCTTGGGAGTAGTTATGTTAGGATTGTGGTGGCTCTATGTATGGTTCATATGGCTCATAAGGTGGTTGGTATGGTGGATAAGGATTAGGACCATATGGAGGTGATTGGGGGTAAGGAGCTCGTGAGTAAGGTGGTTCAAAATTATGTTGGGGAGGTGGTTCATAGGCATATAGTGGTGGTTGTTAACAATCACAATAAGGGTCACCACATCCATAGGATTGGGATTATACCTATAAGGAACCGGAGGAGGTTATTGCCAAGAAGGGTGATCAATCCTTTGAGGCTCCTCCCATCTTTGATTGTTCCATCCTTGGTGCATATCGTCATTATAGTTCCCATTTCCTACAACATAATTTGAGCCAAACTCATAGCCAAAGTGAGGATGAGAATTCATAATAGCAAATAAAAACAAAAGCTACGAAAATAAGCAACAAGTCCTAAGCCTAACAAAGACTAACAAACAAACAAAAGGCAAACATATTCACATATTCACAATAGCCAATAATATAACACCATTGTAATTCTCCGGCAACAGCGCCATTTTGATGCGTGAATTCTTTGATAGTATAGAATTTCCTCAAATGAGTTCTCGTTGCAAGTATAGTTCTAAACCAACAAAGAATCCTCACATACAAAAATTGGTTTTGTCACAAGTACAAACCCCAATGAAAATTAACCGAAGTATTTAGACTCCAGGTCGTCTCACAAGAAATTGCAATGAAGTGGTCAATTATTGGCTATGAGAGAACAAGGGGTTTGATTGATAAAAGGGGCAATAAAATAAATGAAAAGAAAAGTAAATCAAGCGAGTAAAGAAAGCAAGTAATAAAGAGAGACATTCATGGCAAGGATTGAGAATATAGGCTTTCTATCCTAGTCACTAATAACAATAATTAACAAGAATTTATGTCATTTTGTCATCTCCAATGTTGGAAGAAGGTGTAAGTTATCTTCCATAAGAGAAAGTCAAACAAGACTAGTTAATCTCAATCCAAAATTCCTAATCAACTCACTAATGGAATTAGCAAGAGATTAGAGTCAATGGAAATAATATTAACTAACAACTCTAGATCACCAACATGAGTTGGGTATTTATGACTCAAGATCACCTAATTACTCTTTCCAAGCCAAGAATCCTCAAGATCTACTCTAACATCCTTCCAAACATTTTGTCAAACACTTGGAAAGTATAAATGAAAGGCATAATAAAAGTGCAAGAAATATAAATCTATCAACTACCAATTGCAAGAAAAGTAAAATTCACAACTCAAATTAACAATAAAAGAACATCAAACATCAAATCTCATTGAATGTAAACCAAATCCAACATGAGTGCATGAACATAAAAGAGGCATAAAAGTAAAATTAACAAGAGAACTAAGAAGAATGAAATAGTAGAAACAAGAAATTGTAAAGGAAACAAGATGAAATCAAGAAATCATGCCTAGATCTAAGAGAAATTAACCTAACCCTAACCTAATTCTAGAGAGAAGAGGGAGCTTCTCTCTCTAGAAAACTAACTAAAGTCTGATCATGACTAACTAAGTGCTCCCCCTTACTCAAGCTTGAATTTTGCATGAAATACACTCAGAAACGAGTTGGATTTGGTCCTGGGCAGCTCAGAAATCGCCCCTAGTGATTTCACTTTAAGTGGGTCGCGTGCTGAGCGTCATGCGTACGCGTGGGTGACGCATGCGCGTCGATGGCAGAAACCTCTACTCACGCGTATGCGTGCATGATGCGTGCGCGTGGCCCTCAATTCTCCAAAAGCTCATTTCTTCATGGATTCTCCCCTTTGCATGCTTTTCTCTTCAATTCTTGCATCCAATACTTGCCTTATGAATCTGAAATCACTCAACAAACACATCAAGGTATTGAATGGCATTAAAGTGAATTAAAATCACCAATTTAAGGGCCTAAAAAGCATGTTTTTACACTTAAGCACAATTTAAGGGAGAATTACAAAACCATGCTATTTCATTGAATAAATGTGGGAAAAGGTGATAAAATCCCCTAAAATAAGCACAAGATAAACCACAAAATTAGGGTTTATGAATCTGCAAAGAGTTATAAGAGCTTATGTTCTTTCCTGCTCCACTTGCCAGTGCACCAAAAGAAAGGCTCGACTACCTACACGGTTACTCCAACCTCTCCCATTTCCATCACAGGTGTGGGAGGCTATCTGCATGGATTTCATCACAAATCTTCCACAGTCTGATGGGTACACGGTCATTATGGCGGTCATTGATAGATTGACAAAATTTGCTCATTTTATACCCTTGAAACATTACTTTGACAGCCATTCAGTGGTAGAGGCATTCATTAGGAATATTGTCAAACTCCATGGCTTTCCTAACTCCATTCTCTCGGATAGGGACTAGATCTTTATGAGTCACTTTTGGCAGAGATTATTTAAGTTGTAAGGCACTACTTTATCCATGAGCTCAGCATACCACCCACAAACGGACGGCAAAGTGAAGTCATGAATAAAGCATTGGAGATGTATCTTTGTTGCTTTTGTTTCGAGAATCCCAGGTTATGGTTCGATATGCTACCTTGGGCCCAGTATTGGTATAACACTTCTCACTATAGAAGCATCAAAATGTCTCCTTACATGATTCTATATGGTCGTCCTCCCCCCCCCCCCCAAATCTCATTAGATATGAGTTCTCTCATGTTGACGAACCATCATTGCAAGAGTTGCTAACCAATCGGGACACGCTGCTTGAATAGCTTAGGGCAAACCTCAATCATGTCCAACAATATATGAAGACGTTTGCTGATAAAAGTTGTCAGGATGAACTTTAAGAGAATGATATGGTACTGGTTCGTTTACAGCCTTATCGCCAACATTCAGTGGCTTTGAGAAAAAATCAGAAGTTGGAAATGGGATTCTTTGGACTATTTCGCATTGTCAAGAAACTTAGCTCGGTGGCTTATAAACTCGAACTTTCTCTAAAGGCCAAGATTCATAATGTGTTCTACATTTCAGTGTTAAAAAGATTCTGCAGGGATAACACTAATTACTACTTGCCATTGCCTCTACAGACTAGTGCCAAGGGTTCTATACCTGAGCCTTCTTGAGTTCTGAGAGTTCGCACCATTCTCAAACATGAAAAGCCAGAACAACAGGTCCATGTGCATTGGAAAATTGGAGACACTAAAAAAACATCATGGGAATCAGTTGCAGCCATGACTAGACTATATCCTGCTCTCAACCTGGACGACAAGGTTGATCTAAATGGAGAGGGTAATGTAAGAAAGAGAATAACAAAATTGGATAGGAGTGAGCACTCTAATGCCAGCAATTCTACTAAGGGGAAGTTAGTTACAAAGCAAAGACATGTGGCTACTGACCCACCTCCTTCAGACGTACATAAAAGCATGAGAGGACGCATCATAAATACCAAATAGAAGGATTATGCAGGGTACCTTGAGCCTGGTATAGTTTCATTCTATCATTATGTTCCTCCCTCTTCTGGTTACCTCGAATTCCTTGTATATGTTCTAATTAATTCTTCTTTTCTTCCAGGTCCTCATGCACGATTGAGTGATAAATCCATATTTTATGATATATTTTGTGCCTAATTTAAGTGATTTATTCAATCCTTCACTTACTTATTCATGTTAATTGCATGGTTTTACTTTTCCTTCCTTATTATGTGATATATGTAAAAAACATGTTTCCTATGCTTTAAAAATAATTATTTTAATTACCCTTTACTTCCATTCGATGCCGTGATTCGTGTGTTGAGTAGTTTCAGATCTTCTAAGGCAGGAATGGCTTAAAGGATGGAAAGGAAACATACAAAAATGGAAGGAAAGCACAAAATGGAGTTTTTGAAGAAACTGGAAACACCTATCCCAAGGCCATTACCACCTAATACAAGCTTCAAGTGGGTACAATCCTTAACCTTTAGCTTTATTTTCCCACTTGAATATGGTTTGCTTGAAACAGATCGCCAGCTTAGAGCTCTCTGTGGCTTTAAGAGTAAGAGGAAAATGACTCGTACTCAGAGCTGGTGCACAAGGTTCAATAAGGTTCCACGCTTCTACTCGAAGTGCACGGATTGGCATCATGATCAATCGAATGGATCTCGGAAAACGTTTGGTCATTGTGGTGAGAATCTAATTTTTAAACCGCCCGGATGGAAAAATATAGATCAAGACGGAGGCGGATTTAAAAGCAAAGTTTGGGATCTTGGAATCTATTCTGACATTCGTCACCCCGGGAGCCTAAGAATCTATTTAAAGCTGCTCAGAGGCTTTACATGCCTAGTTTGGGACTCCGGAGGCTACTGGCATTCCAAACATTGGTGGAGATTTCTGGATAAATTTAAGCATAGGCCGCCATAACAGGAAGCTCATCTGATGTCCAACTTAAGGACTTTAACTAAAAGTGCTAGGTGGGAGACAACCCACCATGGTATGGTTGTTTCTTTTTTAGTTTTATTTCGTGTTATTTATTTTTGTTTTCCTTTTCAATTGAACCTGAATATTATTCATTCGCATTGCATACTGCATTATTGCATACCTGCATCGGAAAAAAAAGAGAGAGAGTAGGCGTACGACGCGACCACATCACTCATGCGATCGCGTCAATTGCGAAAAACACTTCCCACGCGTCCGCGTCATTCACGCAGCCGTGTGCCCTGGAAATCGACGTAAGTATCCAATGCCCAGAAAGTTAGGCTGGAATCGTGCGGCTGTTGTGCGTTTCGCACAAAATGACCCACGCGATCGCGTCCCTGACGCGACCGCGTCGCATAGATTGCACAACACCCAAGAGAAGACAGAGAGTTGCGCTGAAACGATGCTGGAATTGTGCGTTTCGCGCGATTTCCAGTGATGCGATCGCCTGCCTCACGCGATCGCGTCATTCATTATTTACCCATTCCATGCGATCGCATCACTCACGCGATCGCGTCAACCCCCATTCCATCCCAGCCACGCGACCGCGTGCCCCAGGCGATCGCGTGGATTTAAATTTATTAACCCCCTGTGACGCGAACCCTACCCCATCGCGCCCCCCCAACCCCTTTCTTCTTCTTCCTCCCTGCCAAACCCCTCCCTCCCTCTCTGCCCTTCGCCCTCGCGCCCCCCTATGCCGCCGCTCCACAGTCCACCACCCAGACACCGCCGCCGTGCCACCCCTTCTCCCTTCCCTCTCTTTCTTCTCTTCTTCTTCTTCTTTCCTCTTCTTCCCTCCATCACTACTGCCCACCTCTACGACCGCCACACCCACCGCGCCGCCGTCACCGCCGCGCATCCAACCGCCACCAACGCCCCCTTCCCTTCCTTCCCCCTACCCACATTACCCCCCCCCCCAAACTCCCCTGCCTCCGAACAGCCTTCACCGCCGCACAACCATCATCAACCACCGCGTCAGCCGCCACTACCACCATCCCCCAGCCACCTCTCTGCCGCACCTTCTTTCATACGCCTTCCAGGTTCCGCCAAACGCCACGTTTCTTTCAATTCCTAGTTAATTACATATTTTTCTGTTTATGTTCATCATTAGGCTAGTTAGATATGCATGTTGTACTGGATTCTAGGTGGTTAGGTAGCCTAGAATGTGGTTAGTAGATTTAGGCCTGATTAATTACGCTGTTCTTGTTACCTGTTTTATTAATTTCGCAATTCTGCTATTACTGTTAGTATTATTCATATGCTGTAATTTCTTATTTCCTGCTGCTCTTTACACTGCTTTTCGATGTTCATATCCCTTATATGTAATTGCAGCTATATTTTTGTTTCATATGAACTGTCCTGCTTACTGTTTAATTTTTGGGAACATCCAATTTTAGCTGGAATGCTGCCCAATTTTCTGTAAACTGTTTTGTCTCCATTCATGTCTTGGTTTTGGCACTTTGAACTCTGCTTTATTCTGCTTTTACCAAACCAATTCATGAATACCAGGGCAAGCTTTCTTATTCTTTTTGATTTTCTGGTTCATAATCTGCATTTTTGATGTTTAGCTTCCAATTTCTGATTCATCATCAACCTGATTCCCTTGTTTGGATATGAGTTAACTATAGCTTCTAATTGCGACTGCCTGTTACTTAGAAAATGTTCATCATGCCACTTACTCTAACCCACTGTTTACTCATTCACTAATTTTAACTTCCTAAACTCGTTTTTCATTCCTAACCAACCTCACCTTTTAAAACATCTTTATTGGTTTTTCACTATTCTCTTTAACCTTCTAACCAAGGCATGATGATAATTTTTCCTGATTAACATGATTTCTAATACATTTTGGATTGTTAATTTTTCTTCTCGGACTTTTCACTCCTATTCAATCCTTAATGCTCATTTACTTAATTCATTTTCATTACTCCACTGCTCCTTTGCCACTATATGCTTATTTTGTGATTTGCCTACTTGTTTTCTTATTTTTATTATATCCTGGTTTTCTATTTTTCAGGATGTCTGACACCCAAAGAAAAGGAAAGGGAAAGGCAACAACTGGCAAATGGAAAAGAGGAGAATCCTCCATGTCCATCCTGGACATCATGCATGATGACTCCTGGCGGGAGAAACACTTTACCCCGCAGGAAAAGGCTGACCAGCTACTCCCTGCTACTGATCCTATTAAGTTTGCAAACCGATACTGCGAGCTGAAGTATCCGGTATTTGCAATCTCCAAGAACCTGTACCTGGAGAGGACTTTGAAGATCCCAGAAGAACTCCAGCAATACACCTCTGATCAGATCAAACAAAGAGGCTGGTTCTTCCTGGTGAGAAACCTGACTGAGGTCAATGCATCTTGGGTAAGGGAATTTTACTGCAATTACTTCAAAACTTCCCTAGATGCAGTAAACCTAAGAGGGACGTAAATACTGGTCACTGAAGAGGCCATAGAGGATGTTTTGAAGCTCCTGCCTAAATTCGATCAGCCAGATGGTTATCAACAGGCTGAGGAGGACATGCGCTTCATGAAATTTGACTGGGACGCCGTCAAGGCAAGGATCGCCCTTGACCCGACTGTTCCATGAGTCATGGGTCAAAACATCACCATGCCTAAAGGAATCAAGCGGGCATACTTGAATGATGAGGCTCGGCTATGGCATCAGATCCTAAGCAACTTTATTATGCCGAGTACTCACGAGATGGAGCTACCTGCCGCTATCATCACCCTCCTATGGTGTGTGATAGAGGGTAAGGACATGTACCTGCCATGCTTCATTCGGTACTACATAGCCAGGGTCCACATCCGAGGCACTCTCCCCTTTCCATATCTGATTACACAGCTTGGCCGTCGAGCTGACGTGCCTTGGGAGGATGCTGATGAGAAGCCACCTGCTGCAGAATGCAAGAAAATTATCCCTCACAGCAGAAACTTGCTGGCTTTGGGCTACAGATCTCCATTCCTCACTCCTACTGATGAGACAGCCACACCATCTGCCGGCCCCTCCTCCTCTACAGCTACCCCTGCTACCACCACTGCACCTCCACTTGCCTCAGAGCCAGTTTATCACTTAGTACACCGCCTGTTTCAGCAGCTAGACCAGATGAAGCACCGCAACCAGCGGCGATACGAGAGATCTGAGCGTCGCAGCAAGCGACGCTATGAGCACCTGAAGCTGATGATCCGTTCTGGCAGCGACATCCCCTCCGAGCCTGACACTCTATCAGAGCCATCTGAGGAGGAGGCAGATGACCACGAGGCGGAGACCCGTCCACAGAGAGAGGCTGCACAGGCAGGCACGGAGCAGGCTGCGCCCCAGTAGGAGGCCCCACATCAGATTCAGGCTTCCGACCCAAAGATCCCTATTCAGTCAGCACCTCCTCTGCAGCAGGCAGATCCTCAGTCCACCACCACAGAGACCCCAGCTACCCATCCTTCCAGTGATGACACCCCTTCACACCCTGCTTGAGTGAGCATCAGGGACGATGCTTCATATTAAGTGTGGGGCGCCATCTCTGGCGTATTTTTTTGGTGAACCACTACAGACTCTTTTACTTTATTTTGCTACTTTTCTGTATTTTTCTCTTTATTTCTATTTTTTTATCAGTACTTATACATTGCTATATTCATGTATTTTTACTCTATTTCTGCATGTTGCACTTTAGTTCATATTTTAGCCATTTAGTTTAGTTGCAATTCTAACTTATTAGTTATAGAAAATATGGATTAATTAGTATAGTTTACCCTTTTTAGCATAAGAGATGAGCAAATAATTTATACGCTTTTTGGCATTGTTTTTACATAGTTTTCAGTATAATTTAGTTAGTTTTTAGTATATTTTTATTAGTTTTTAAATAAAAATCACATTTCTAGACTTTACTATGAGTTTGTGTATTTTTCTGTGATTTCAGGTATTTTCTGGCTGAAATTGAGGGACTTGAGCAAAAATCAGATTCAGAGGTTGAAGAAGGACTGCAGATGCTACTGGATTCTGACCTCCCTGCACTCAAAGTAGATTTTCTGGAGTTACAGAACTCCAAATGGTGCGCTCTCAATTGCGTTGGAAAGTCGACATCCAGGGCTTTCCAGCAATATATAATAGTCCATACTTTGCTCGAGTTTAAATGACGCAAACTGGCGTTCAACGCCAGTTCCATGCTGCATTCTGGAGTTAAACACCTGAAACAGGTTGCAAAGTGGAGTTAAACGCCAGAAACAGGTTACAAACTGGCGTTCAACTCCAAGAGAAGCCTCTACACGTGTAAATCTCAATGCTCAGCCCAAGCACACACCAAGTGGGCCCCGGAAGTGAATTTCTGCATCAATTACTCATTTCTGTAAACCCTAGTAACTAGTTTAGTATAAATAGGACTTTTTACTATTGTATTTACATCTTTGGATTATCTTTAGTTTCATCCTTAGATCACGTTTGGGGGCTGGCCATTCGGCCATGCCTGAACCTTCATCACTTATGTATTTTCAATGGTAGAGTTTCTACACACCATAGATTAAGTTGTGGAGCTCTGCTGTTCCTCATGGATTAATGCAAAGTACTACTGTTTTTCTATTCAATACAAACTTATTCCGCTTCTAAGATATTCATTCGCACTTCAATGTGAATGTGATGATCGTGACAATCATCATCATTCCCAACTTATGAACGCGTGCCTGACAACCACTTCCGTTCTACCTTAGATTGAATGGGTATCATCTTGGATATCTAATACAGGGGACCGAGTCCGAGATATTAGAATATTCGTGGTATAAGTTAGAACCCATGGATGGCCATTCCTGAGATCCGGAAAGTCTAAACCTTGTCTGTGGTATTCTGAGTAGGATCTGGGAAGGGATGGCTGTGACGAGCTTCAAACTCGCGAGTGCTGGGCGTAGTGACAGACGCAAAAGGATCAATGGATCCTATTCCAGTATGATCAAGAACCGACAGATGAATAGGTGTGCTGTGACAGAGCATCTTGGACCATTTTCACTGAGAGGACGGGAAGT
The DNA here is from genome assembly GCF_003086295.3 of Arachis hypogaea. Lineage (NCBI taxonomy): Eukaryota > Viridiplantae > Streptophyta > Magnoliopsida > Fabales > Fabaceae > Arachis > Arachis hypogaea. The sequence goes on along the minus strand of NC_092054.1, from coordinate 39,963,238 downwards.
AGCCATTGACAACGGTGATGCCCAACATACAGCTTGCCATGGAAAGGAGTAGGAATGATTGGATGAAGACAGCAGGAAAGCAGAGGTTCAGAGGAACGAAAGCATCTCTATACGCTTATCTAAAATTCTCACCAATGAATTACATAAGTATCTCTATCCTAGTTTATGTTTTATTTATCTTTTAATTATTAAAACTCTATAACCTTTTGAATCCGCCTGACTGAGATTTACAAGGTGACCATAGCTTGCTTCAAGCCGACAATCTCCGTGGGATCGACCCTTACTCACGTAAGGTTTATTACTTGGACGACCCAGTGCACTTGCTGGTTAGTTGTGCGAAGTTGTGATAAAGAGTTGAGATTACAATTGTGCGTACCAAGTTGTTGGCGCTATTGATGATCACAATTTCGTGCACCAAGTTTTTGGCGCCGTTGCCGGGGATTGTTCGAGTTTGGACAACTGACGGTTCATCTTGTTGCTCTGATTAGGTAATTTTATTTTAATTTTAAGCTTTTTTTTCTTATTTTCTAAAAATACAAAAAAAAATTTCTTTTTTCGTTTTTTCCAATTAATTTTCGAAAAATACAAAAAAATTTACAAAATCATAAAATCAAAAATATTTTTTTTGTGTTTCCTGTTTGAGTCTAGAGTCAAGTTTTAAGTTTGGTGTCAATTGCATCTTTTTAATTTTCTAAAAAAATTTATTTTCGAAAATTTCATGCATTGCATTCTTCATGATCTTCAAGTTGTTCTTGGCCAATCTTCTTGTTTGATCTTCATATTTTCTTGTTTTGTGTCTTTTCTTGTTTTTCATATGCATTCTTGAAACATTAATGTCTAAAGAATAAAAATTTTTAAGTTTGGTGTCTTGCATGTTTTCTTTTCTTGAAAATTTTTCAAAAATAAGTTATTGGTGTTCATCTTGACATTCAAAGTGTTCTTGGTGTTCATCTTTGCATTCAAAGTGTTCTTGCATATTTTTCTTGTTTTGATTCATAATTTTCATGTTTTGAGTCTTTTTGATGTTTTTCTCTTTCATCATTAAAATTCAAAAATCAAAAAAATATCTTTCCCTTTTTCTTCTCATCAAATTCGAAAAATTGAGTTGACTTTTTCAAAAAATTTTAAAATCTAGTTGTTTCTTATGAGTCAAATCAAATTTTCAATTTAAAAATTCTATCTTTTTCAAATATTTTTCAAAAATAAAATCTTTTTCAATTTTTCCTTCATATTTTCGAAAACTTTATGATTTATTTTCAAAATCTTTTTCTTATTTTTATTTCATATTTTTTAAATTAATGCTAACAACTAAAATGATTGATTCAAAAATTTTTAGTTTGTTACTTGCCTAGTAAGAAAGATTCAACCTTTAAACTCTAGAATCATATCTTTTTAGTTTCTTGTTAGTCAAGTAATCAACTTTGATTTCAAAATCAAATCTTTTTAAATTTCTTTTTCAAATCTTTTTCAAATTTAGCTTCAATCATATCTTTTTCAAAATCAATTTCAAAATCTTTTCTAACTTCCTATCTTTTCAAAATTTAATTTTCAAATCTTTTTCAAACCAATCCTATCTTTTTGTTTCAATCATATCTTTTTCAAAACTACCTAACTAACTTTCTATCTCTAATTTTCGAAAATCACCTTCATCTTTTTTAAAATTCCTTTTTAATTAATTAATTGTTTTAAATTTAATTTAATTTCAATTTTTCTTTTTAATTTTCGAACTTTGACTTTAATTTTTAATTAAAAACAAAAATATTTCTATTTTAATTTATTTAATTTTCAAAATTCATTCCCCCTCTCATCTCCTTCTAATTATTTTATTTATTTACTAACACTTCTCTTCATCTAAGAATTCGAACCCACTCCTCACCCTTGTGTTTGGATTCTCCTTCTTCTATTCCTATCTTCTTCTACTCCCATAAAGGAATCTCTATAGTGTGACATAGAGGATTCCATATTTTTTTTGTTATTTCCTTCTTTGTCATATGAGCAGGAACAAGGATAAGAACATTCTTGTTGAAGCTGATCCTGAACCTGAAAGGACTCTGAAGAGGAAGCTAAGGGAAGCTAAAGCACAACTCTCGGGAGAAAATCTGACAGAAATTTTCGAAAAAGAAGGAGACATGGCCGAAAATAATAACAATGCAAGAAAGATGCTTGGTGACTTTACTGCACCAAATTCCAATTTACATGGAAGAAGCATCTCAATCCCTGCCATTGGAGCAAACAATTTTGAGCTGAAACCTCAATTAGTTTCTCTGATGCAACAGAATTGCAAGTTTTATGGACTTCCATCTGAAGATCCTTTTCAGTTCTTAACTGAATTCTTGCAGATCTGTGATACTATTAAGACCAATGGGGTTGATCCCGAGGTCTACAGGCTTATGCTTTTCCCATTTGCTGTAAGAGACAGAGCTAGAATATGGTTGGACTCTCAACCTAAGGATAGCCTGAACTCTTGGGATAAGCTGGTCACGGCTTTCTTAGCCAAGTTTTTTCCTCCTCAAAAGCTTAGTAAGCTTAGAGTGGATGTTCAAACCTTCAAACAGAAAGAAGGTGAATCCCTCTATGAAGCTTGGGAGAGATACAAGGAACTGACCAAAAAGTGTCCTTCTGACATGCTTTCAGAATGGACCATCCTGGATATATTCTATGATGGTCTGTCTGAGCTATCAAAGATGTCACTGGACCATTCTGCAGGTGGATCCATTCACCTAAAGAAAACGCCTGCAGAAGCTCAAGAACTCATTGACATGGTTGTAAATAACCAGTTTATGTACACTTCTGAAAGGAATCCTGTGAATAATGGGACGCCTATGAGGAAGGGAGTTCTTGAAATTGATACTCTGAATGCCATATTGGCTTAGAATAAAATATTGACTCAGCAAGTCAATATGATCTCTCAGAATCTGAATGGATTGAAGGAATCATCTAACAGTACTAAAGAGGCATCTTCTGAAGAAGAAGCTTATGATCCTGAGAACCCTGCAATAGTAGAGGTGAATTACATGGGTGAACCCTATGGAAACACCTATAATCCCTCATAGAGGAATCATCCAAATTTCACATTGAAGGATCAACAAAAGCCTCAACAAGGCTTTAATAATGGTGGAAGAAACAGGTTTAGCAATAACAAGCCTTTTCCATCATCCACTCAGCAACAGATAGAGAGTTCTGAGCAGAATCCATCTAGCTTAGCAAATATAGTCTCTGATCTTTCTAAGGCCACTGTAAGTTTCATGAATGAAACACGGTCCTCCATTAGGAATTTGGAGGCACAAGTGGGCCAGCTGAGTAAAAGAGTCACTGAAACTCCTCCTAGTACTCTCCCAAGCAATACAGAAGAAAATCCAAAGAGAGAGTGCAAGGCCATTGATTTAACCATCATGGCCGAACCTACAAGGGAGGAGGAGGACGTGAATCCTAGTGAGGAAGACCTCCTGGAACGTCCAGTGACCAATAAGGAGTTTCCCTTTGAGGAACCAAAGGAATCTGAGGCTCAATTAGACACCATAGAGATTCCATTGAACCTCCTTCTACCCTTCATGAGCTCTGATGAGTATTCTTCTTCTGAAGAGAATGAGGATGTTACTGAAGAGCAAGTTGCCAAGTACCTTGGTGCAATCATGAAGCTGAATGCCAAGTTATTTGGTAATGAGACTTGGGAAGATGAACCTCCCTTGCTCATCAATGAACTGAGTGATCTGGATCAACTGATATTGCCTCAGAAGAAACAGGATCCTGGAAAGTTCTTAATACCTTGTACCATAGGCACCATGGCCTTTGAGAAGGCTCTATGTGATCTTGGATCAGGGATAAACCTCATGCCACTCTCTGTAATGGAAAAACTGGGAATCTTTGAGGTGTAAGCTGCCAGAATCTCATTATAGATGGCAGACAACTCAAGAAAACAGGCTTATGGACAAGTAGAGGACGTGCTAGTAAAGGTTGAAGGCCTTTACATCCCTGCTGATTTCATAATCCTGGATACTGGGAAGGATGAGGATGAATCCATCATCCTTGGAAGACCCTTCCTAGCCATAGCAAGAGCTGTGATTGATGTGGACAGAGGAGAATTGATTCTTCAATTGAATGAGGACAACCTTGTGTTTAAAACTCAAGGATCTCCTTCTGTAACCATGGAGAGGAAGCATGAAAAGCTTCTCTCACTGCAGAGTCAACCAGAGCCCCCACAGTCAAACTCTAAGTTTGGTGTTGGGAGGCCACAACCAAACTCTAAGTTTGGTGTTGAACTCCCATATTCAAACTCTAAGTTTGGTGTTGGGAGGTTCCAACAATGCTCTGAACATCTGTGAGGCTCCATGAGATCTCACTGTCAAGCTATTGACATTAAAGAAGCGCTTATTGAGAGGCAACCCAATGTTATCTAATTATATTTATTTATTTTCTATTGTTATTTCGTGTTTTATTAGGTTGATGATCATGTGGAGTCACAAAAACTACTGAAAAATCAAAAACAAAATGAAAAACAGCAGAAAAGAAAACAGCACACCCTGGAGGAGAGCAGTTTGGCGTTTAAACGCCAGAAACAAGCATCTGTCTGGCGTTTAACGCCAGAAATAGGCACCAAGCTGGCGTTTAACGCCAGAAACAAGCATCTACCTGGCATTAAACGCCAGAACAGAGCATGGAAGTGGCGTTTAACGCCAGAAACAGGCAGCAGTCTGGCGTTAAACGCCAGGATTGCATATATAGGGCATTTTACACGTCTAAAGGGTGCAGGGATGAAAAATCCTTGACACCTCAGGATCTGTGGACCCCACAGGATCCCCACATGATCTATGGACCCCACAGGATCCCCACCACTTCTTCTCTCCCCTTTACACCTTTTCATAACTCTCTTCCCTAAATACCCTTCACCAATCACCTCAATCACTCTTTCCCATCACCTCTTCACCACTCACATCCACCCTCTCTTCCCCATAAACCCTACTTACCTTCAAAATTTAAACTAATTTCCCTCCCAAACCCAACCCTAATGGCCGAAACTTCACCCTCTCCCTACTCCTATATAAACCCATCACTCCTTCTTCATTTTCACACAACACAACCCTCTCTTCTTCTCCTTGGCCGAATACATCTTCTTCTCCCATCTCCTCCATTTTCTTCTTCTTATACTATTTTTCTTTCTTCTTTTGCTCGGGGACGAGCAAACATTTTAAGTTTGGTGTGGTAAAAGCATTGCTTTTTGTTTTTCCATAACCATTTATGGCATCTAAGGCCAGAGAAACCTCTAGAAAGAGGAAAGGGAAGGCAATTGCTTCTACCTCTAAGTCATGGGAGATGGAGAGATTCATCTCAAAGGTCCATCAAGACCACTTCTATAAAGTTATGGCCAAGAAGAAAGTGATCCCTGATGTTCCTTTCAAGCTCAAGAAGAATGAGTATCCGGAGATCCGACTTGAAATCCAAAGAAGAGGTTGGGAAGTTCTCACCAACCCCATTCAACAAGTCGGGATCCTAATGGTTCAAGAGTTCTATGCAAACGCATGGATCACTAGGAACCATGATCAAAGTGTGAACCCGAATCCAAAGCATTGGCTTACCATGGTTTGGGGGAAATACTTAGATTTCAGTCCGAAAAATGTAAGGCTGGCGTTCAACTTGCCAATGATGGAAGAGAACGCACGCCCCTACACAAGAAGGGTCAACTTTGATCAAAGGTTGGACCAAGTCCTCATAGACATATGTGAGGAAGGAGCTCAATGGAAAATTGACTCAAGAGGCGAGCCGGTTCAACTAAGAAGGCATGACCTCAAACCAGTGGCTAGGGGATGGTTAGAGTTCATTCAACGCTCAATCATTCCTACTAGCAACCAGTCTGAAGTTACTATAGATCGGGCCATCATGATCCATAGTATTATGATTGGAGAGGAGGTGGAAGTTCATGAGATTATACCTCAAGAACTCTACAAGGTGGCTGACAAGTCCTCCACTTAGGAAAGGTTAGCCTTTCCTCACCTCATATGCCACCTCTGTAATTCGGCTGGAATTGACATGGAGGGAGACATCCTCATTGAAGAGGATAAGCCCATCACTAAGAAAAGGATGGAGCAAACAAGAGATCATGGACCTCAACATGAGCATGAGGAAATTCCTCACCATGAAATCCCTGAGATGCCTCAGGGGATGCACTTTCCTCCACAGAATTATTGGGAGCAAATCAACACTTCCCTAGGAGAATTAAGTTCCAACATGGGACAACTAAGGGTGGAGCATCAAGAGCACTCCATCATCCTCCATGAAATTAGAGAAGATCAAAGAGCTATGAGGGAGGAGCAAGAAAGACAAGGAAGAGACATAGAGGAGCTCAAGAGCACCATTGGTTCTTCAAGGAGAAGAAGACGCCACCCTTACTAAGGTGGACTGATTCCTTAATCTCCTTGTCTATTTATTTTCTGCTTTTCGGTTTTTGAGCCTTATCTTAGTGTCTAAGTGTCTATGCCTTAAAGTTATGAATATGAATCCATCACCTCTCTTGAATGAAAAATGTTTTAATTACAAAAGAACAAGAAGTACATGGTTTCGAATTCATCCTTGAAACTAGTTTAATTATTTTGATGTGGTGACAATACTTTTTGTTTTCTGAATGAATGCTTGAGCAATGCATGTGTCTTTTGAATTTGATATTTATGAATGTTAAATATGTTGGCTCTTGAAGAATAAGGAAAAAGAAGAAATTTTATTTGATAATCTGAAAAATCATAAAAATGATTCTTGAAGCAAGAAAAAGCAGTGAATACAAAAGCTTGCAGAAAAAAATAGCGAAAAAAATAGAAAGAAAAAGAAAAAGCAAGCAGAAAAAGCCAAAAGCTCTTTAAACCAAAAGGCAAGAGCAAAAAGCCAATAGCCCTTAAAACCAAAAGGCAAGGGTAAAAAAGATCTAAGGCTTTGAGCATCAGTGGATAGGAGGGCCTAAAGGAATAAAATTCTGGCCTAAGCGGCTAAACCAAGCTGTCCCTAACCATGTGCTTGTGGCGTGAAGGTGTCAAGTGAAAACTTGAGACTGAGCGGTTAAAGTCGAGGTCCAAAGCAAAAACAGAGTATTCTTAAGAACCCTGGACACCTTTAATTGGAGACTTTAGCAAAGCTGAGTCACAATCTGAAAGGGTTCACCCAGTTATGTGTCTGTGGCATTTATGTATCTGGTGGTAATACTGGAAAACAAAGTGCTTAGGGCCACGGCCAAGACTCATAAAGTAGCTGTGTTCAAGAATCAACATACTGAACTAGGAGAATCAATAACACTATCTGAACTCTAAGTTCCTATAGATGCCAATTATTATGAACTTCAATGGATAAAGTGAGATGCCAAAACTATTCAAGAGGCAAAAAGCTACAAGTCCCGCTCATCTGATTAGAACTAAGTTTCATTGATATTTTAGAATTTATAGTATATTCTCTTCTTTTTATCCTATTTGATTTTCATTTGCTTGGGGACAAGCAACAATTTAAGTTTGGTGTTGTGATGAGCGGATAATTTATACGCTTTTTGGCATTGTTTTTACATAGTTTTCAGTATAATTTAGTTAGTTTTTAGTATATTTTTATTATTTTTTAAATAAAAGTCACATTTCTGGACTTTACTATGAGTTTGTGTGTTTTTCTGTGATTTCAGGTATTTTCTGGATGAAATTGAGGGACTTGAGCAAAAATCAGATTCAGAGGTTGAAGAAGGACTGCAGATGCTGCTGGATTCTGACCTCCCTGCACTCAAAGTGAATTTTTTGGAGCTACAGAACTCCAAATGGCACGCTCTCAATTGCGTTGGAAAGTCGACATCCAGGGCTTTCCAGCAATATATAATAGTCCATACTTTGTCTGAGTTTAGACGATGTAAACTGGCGTTCAACGCCAGTTCCATGCTGCATTCTGGAGTTAAACGCCAGAAATAGGTTGCAAAGTGGAGTTAAACGCCAGAAACAGGTTACAAACTGGCGTTCAACTCCAAGAGAAGCCTCTACACGTGTAAATCTCAATGCTTAGCCCAAGCACACACCAAGTGGGCCCCGAAAGTGGATTTCTGCATCAATTACTCATTTCTGTAAACCCTGGTAACTAGTTTAGTATAAATAGGACTTTTTACTATTGTATTTACATCTTTGGATTATCTTTAGTTTCATCTTTAGATCATTTTTGGGGGCTGGCCATTTGGCCATGCCTGAACCTTCATCACTTATGTATTTTCAACAGTAGAGTTTCTACACACCATAGATTAAGGTGTGGAGCTCTGCTGTTCCTCATGGATTAATGTAAAGTACTACTGTTTTTCTATTCAATACAAACTTATTCCGCTTCTAAGATATTCATTCGCACTTTAATGTGAATGTGATGATCGTGACAATCATCATCATTCCCAACTTATGAACGCGTGCCTGACAACCACTTCCGTTCTACCTTAGATTGAATGGATATCTCTTGGATATCTAATACAGGGGACCGAGTCCGAGATATTAGAATCTTCGTGGTATAAGTTAGAACCCATGGATGGCCATTCCTAAGATCCAGAAAGTCTAAACCTTGTCTGTGGTATTCCGAGTAGGATCTGGGAAGGGATGACTGTGACGAGCTTCAAACTCGCGAGTGCTGGGCGTAGTGACAGACGCAAAAGAATCAATGGATCCTATTCCAGTATGATCGAGAACCGACAGATAAATAGCCGTGTTGTGACAGAGCATCTTGGACCATTTTCACTGAGAGGACGGGAAGTAGCCATTGACAACGGTGATGCCCAACATACAGCTTGCCATGGAAAGGAGTAGGAATGATTGGATGAAGACAGCAGGAAAGCAGAGGTTCAGATGAACGAAAGCATCTCTATACGCTTATCTGAAATTCTCACCAATGAATTACATAAGTATCTCTATCCTAGTTTATGTTTTATTTATCTTTTAATTATTAAAACTCTATAACCTTTTGAATCCGCCTGACTGAGATTTACAAGGTGACCATAGCTTGCTTCAAGCCGACAATCTCCGTGGGATCGACCCTTACTCACGTAAGGTTTATTACTTGGACGACCCAGTGCACTTGCTGGTTAGTTGTGCGAAGTTGTGATAAAGAGTTGAGATTACAATTGTGCGTACCAAGTTGTTAGCGCCATTGATGATCACAATTTCGTGCACCAATAAGATAACTTAGTTTAAATTAAAAGTATAAAAAGGAAGTAAACTAGAGACTTTAACAGAATAAAAACAACCCACACCTTGTATATATAGCATTACATGTTAGTTAGTTAACAAAATTTCATCAAGGAGAAACACTAGAACTTTAAAGCCACCTTAAGATTTACATTGAGAATAATGGGAACTCTTAATTTTTACTTGCATGACATATATAACTGATATATGATTTTTGAGTTAGAGAATACACAGCCTGTGAGTATTGAGCTTAATTGCATGGTTACATTTAAACCATAATATTTTATTCTTGTGTGTTCCGCCCTTCTTATTTATTCTGGTGTTCTTTACTTTGTTTTAATCTATATGTCCGATTATAAAATATAGATACATACCAAGAAAGTGATTGAGGCCATTGTTGGATTCTAGCTCACTATTCCCAAATTAGCCTACCTTTTACATCACCCTTGTTAGCCCCCTTGAGCCTTTAAAACCCCTCTTGTTTTATAACCACATTACTAGCCTTAAGCAGAAAAACAAAATAAAAATTCCAAGTTGAATCCTTGGTTAGCTTAAGATAGAAATTGTGTATTGTGTAAGTGTTCAAACCTATTGGGAATATGGATGATAAAAACAAAGGGTAGAAAGTTAAAAAGAATAAAATAATTCAAAATAAATATTTTGGGAAGCATGCTCATGTGAAATCAAATAATTGAATTACCATGTGCATTAAAAAAATTTATTTTTTAGTATTTGAATAAAGGGGATACAAAAGAATTCCCCAAATGCAAAAAAACAATGCACATGGGATAAAAAAAATTAAAATATGAGCATGTAACATAAAAAGTGGAAAAAATATGGAAAATAGGTAAAGAAGCTTTGCTTTACAAATTATGTATGTTAGGTGAGATCTTAGACTAATCAAGGATTCACCTATTAGCTCACTTAGCCTTATATATATACCCTTACCTTTACCTTGGCCCCATTACAACCTTAATTAAAGACCTCATGATTTTTATATGCCTATATTCTATAATTGTTGATTGGTTAGATGAAGAACAAAGTTATAGAAAGTAAGGATAAAAAGAAGAATAGAGTGATTAACCCAATAAACACTGAGTGACTAGAGAGTAAACACAAAATTCAGTGAGGGTTCAATAGCTCATCAACATATATCTCTACTTAAATTATTAATTGTCTTACAAAATTGTAAAATGTTTTTTCTCTCCCATCTCAATTGTAAAGGTACTTTATCACTATCTAAGGTTTGGCTATATATAAGATTCCTTGAGAATGTAAATTAATTCAACTACATGTAAGTTTTATATACAAGTGAATAAAAAATTAGAATTGCATGATTCATTTAGGTAGTTGCATTTAGAATAGATTGCATTGCATGAGATTTCACCACTTCAACCTTACCTTACTCTTTATCTTGGATTTAGCATGAGGACATGCTATTGTTTAAGTGTGGGGAGGTTGATAAACCCATATTTTATGATATATTTTGTGCCTAATTTAAGTGATTTATTCAATCCTCCACTCACTTATTCATGTTAATTGCATGGTTATACTTTTCCTTCCTTATTATGTGATGTATGTGAAAAACATGTTTCCTATGCTTTAAAAATAATTATTTTAATTACCCTTTACTTCCATTCGATGCCGTGATTCATGTGTTGAGTAGTTTCAGATCTTCTAAGGTAGGAATGACTTAAAGGATGGAAAGGAAACATACAAAAATGGAAAGAAAGCACAAAACGGAGTTTTTGAAGAAACTGGAAGCAACGCGATCGCATGGACGACGTGGCCGCATGCCAGCGCGAAATGGCAGTGACGCGACCGCGTGATTGACGCGATCGCGCACCTTAAGTGAAACGCATATGACGCGGACGCATGACTGAAGCGACCGCGTGACAAGGAAAACTCCAAATGACGTGACCGCGTGACAGAGGCCACGCACCAGAAATTACAGAAAACGCTCCCAGTGATTTCTGAAGCCCTTTTTGGCCCAAATCCAAGTTCAGAAGGCACATATCAGAGGTTATGAAGTGGGAAAATGCATCCATTCAAAGGAGAGTCTCCAATTAGTTACTTTTCATGATTTAGATTTAGTTTTGAGGGAGGTTCTCTCCTCTCTCTTTTAGGATTTCTTTTGCTTTCAGGATTATCTTTTTATCAGGTTCAACATTCCTTTTTATTTAGCTTCTCAATTTAATTTATGAATTCTTCTATGTTACAGATTATTCTTTGAATTAATGTTATTTGAGGTATTTCAGTTTATTATCGCTCTCTTTTATTTATATTACGGTTGCTTCCAATCTGAAGATATTTTTATTCCAGTAGATTTACTTTTCCCCTTTGGTCTTGGTTAAGAAATCAGTAACTCAGGAGTTATCAAACTCAACATGATCGATAATTGCTATCTTTGCTAATTGAATTGAACTTCAATAATCCCAATCTTTCCTTAGGGATTAACTAGGAATTGAAGATCAACATAATTAGTCACTTGACCTTTCTTTACTTTAAGTAAAGGCTAACTAAGTGGAATTAAAATATTCATCATCATTGATAAGGATAACTAGGATAGGACTTCTAATTTCTCATACCTTGCCAAAAATTTATTTTACAGTTATTTATTTATTTTACAGTCTTTTACTTATTTTAATTGCAATTCAAATCACTTGTTCCTCATCTTCAAAACCCCGATTTACAATCTTCATAACCAATAATAAGAACATACTTCCCTGCAGTTCCTTGAGAAGACGACCCGAGGTTTAAATACTTCGGTTATCAATTTTTAAGGGGTTTGTTACTTGTGACAATCAAAACATTTGTAAGAAATGTTGATTGATTGGTTTAGTAACTATACTTGCAACGAGAGTTTACTATAACTTCTAAACTATCAATCTTCAGTTCTTCAATGAGCATTACTACATTTTCTGCTTTACTTTTTATTTTTAGTTCATATCACTGTTTCATTGGTTTATTTTGTCTTCAAGTAATAGTACCAACTTATATAGCTCCAATTTCCTTGTAATTATTATTCTGAATCATCAATACAACATCACTTTTCCATTTGCATTATTAAGTACCTTCCACACTCTCCTTAGCAATTAGCCATTTGGCCATTTCATCTTCTCTCTCCCCACTCACTCTCTCCTCTTTACCTCTCATTTATTCCTCTTCCCCGTGGCGTTGTCTTCATCCCCAACTCTAAATTTATTAATCTTAAACCCTCAATCTTCCATAAAAAAATAGATCATCCTTTACTGCCACCACCATCGCCACCTCTCTTGTCATCACCACTTTCTCTTTCCAACTGAGGCCTCCTGCAACCCAATAAGTCCTCATGGTCCCACAAGTCCGTTTCCATTTCTATTCCAAGCAACCCAACAAGCACACAATATTCTCTTCTCATTTTGATGTCATAGTCACCGCCGTAGCTTCGTCTTCTACTTTTCTCAACACCAAAACTACATTACAATAACCAAAAACTACATCACAATAACAAAAAACTACACCTAGAACTAGAATGTGAGGATGATTAATATTGGAAGGCAAGTACGATGGTCAAAATTAAAAGGCGAGCACCATAACCAAAACTGGAAGGCAAGCTTGACAGGATGGGAGTTAGCTCCTTTGTTGGCGTTGAAAGACATGCTCGGACAAGGACATCGGCATGTTGAAGCAGTGGTGGTGAGACTGAAAATGAAGGTCATAGACAGAGAAGGATGAGCAAGGTGGGGAGAAGGATATTGCTCTGACGGTGAAAGTAGGCACTGGAGGTGATCTCGACAGAGTTGGTAGGGACGATTTTGTGAGGGTTTCATGGGTTCTTGTTGCTGTTGTTGTTTGTAGAGAGAGACTCATAAATGCTGAATGAGGAAGAATGAAAATGCAGATTTGGAAATGGAAAACAAAAAAGAGAGAAAAATTTAGAAGATTAGGGATTTAATTGGGAAATTAAAACCCTAATCTTTAAACGGTGCCACATCATCAGTTACAGATGCCATGTTTGCATTCTGTTTGTCGCATCAGATATTTCTGTTAACAAAAAATGTCTTTTTTGACGGCTAGATATTTCGTGCAGATTTTTAAATTATTAAATATTACTTTTTTCGATCATAAAAGTACGGTCATTATTGTCAGCGTTTGAATAATTCAGAGGCATTTTTAGTGGTTAATCCTTTATTTAACTAGTATTTTTGCCTCTAATGTTAGGAATATAAATTTTTTAAACTTACTTTGTCCTGACATTATAAATTATAGTATAAAAGATTAATAAAATCAAATTATTTTTACAAAAAGGTCGTATGGAACAAAAGTACCCGTTGGCTAAGAAAATCAAAATCTTTGTAAACAAAAAAGATTAACTGATAAATTTTTTTAGTTAATATTTTTATGTGAAAGAATTTAAATTTTTTACTAATAATTAATTTTAATATTTACTATCTAAACTTTGAAATAATTTAATGTATATACTTTTACGTTTGATTAGGTGTTAATTTTATTGCATAAATAAAATAATTAATTTTTATGCTTGTTATTTAAAAACAATATTATTTTCTTTCTATATATAAAAATATCATTAGATATTAGTATAAACAAATTTATATTAATAGTTATAAAATTTACTCAAAATCAATATTTTTGAAACAATTGAATCTTGACACGAATTATTAATTACCATATTAGTATTCTCTTTAAATTATATGTAATATGTAAGAACCAGAGTTTTCACAAATAAAATAATTTAAATGCCCAAATTAGGTTCAAGAAAGTTAGAATGAGAATTTGGAGATTTAAATATGATTTTTAGACTCAGTAGATCTTTCCGAGTCAGAAAATGTGTTTTCTGCGTAAAACCGTGAAAAACCGCGAATCGCCAGTTGAACCGATCGAGCCTGTTTAAGTCTACCCGGTATTGTGCGAGAAAAAGTGAAAACAGTCGAAAACCTTAGAAAAAATATTAGAAATGAAAAACCGGGAGGTAGTGTTAAAGGTTTGGCCAAAAGTTGGGCCGGACGAGCTAAAAACGCTAACGGGTTGTATCGGGCACAAGTTGGGCCCAAGGTCCAACATATATAAGCTTATTAAATGAGCTTTTCAGCTCATTTCTTCCCCAAATGAAGAGAGGGGCGCAGCTGCCATGAGATGAGAGGGAGAAGGAAGAACACTATTCATCTCCTCCTTCAAAGCTTCATAACTTTTGATCCGGAGCTCCGATTGACGAGCCGTTTGCAGCCATGGGAAGCTCTCGATGAGCTCTCCCTTTCTATCTAAAGAAATCTGGTAAGATCTCTCTCTTCACTCTCCAATTTCTAGCCCTAAGTTCCTGCGCTTTTTTGGGTTTGGTTTCTTAGCAAGTTTTGTGATTTTGCTTGTTTAGGTGATCTCTAGTAGCGGGTAATTGTTGAATTTTACCCCTAATCTTGTTGAGTAAGGTAAGGTTTTACTAAACCCTTGTGTTTAGTTGTTTTGTGTATCTTAGGTTTTGATTTTGGTGATATATGTGTTGTTAGTTTGAGCTTTGGTGTTTGTTGGAGTTGGTTGAGGCTTTGGATCAAGTTTGGTGGCTTCGTTTTGGTGTTTGAAAGATTTGGAAATCGGCCAAGGTATGGTTTCAATTTTCTTTATGTAATATGTAATGTTTATGGATACTTAGGCTAGTTGACCTTAAGATAGGATTTGAACTATTGATGTTGTTGATTGATTGAGATAATTTTATTGTTATGTATGTGTGTAGTGGCTTGTGAAATGTTGATGGGGTTATTAGATGATGTGGATTAAGTTGAAGATATGGGAATGATGATAGAATGATTGTGAATGGTGATAATTATTGGTAGAGTATATAAAGTTGTATGTGATATGGATTGGTATATTTAATTGGTGGTAAAGTTGAGGTTCTTGTTGGTGAGTAAGACTTGGTGTTATATATATATATATATATATATATATATATATGAATTGATTTATGATGCTTGAATTTTTTTTGGAAAATTGAGATAGGAAATGTGACTGTGAATAGAATTATTGAGTTGAGATTTGGTTAAATGTGGAAGAATTGGTGGGTTGATGAGTGAGTGAAGGTTTGGAAATGTTATTGATGAATGAGGAGAATTAGGTTTGTATGTGATGATTTTTGGTTTGTTGGAGAATAATAATTTTGATGGTGTGGAATAGTAAAAATGGAAGATTATGGATGGCTGAGATTGAGGAATGAGTGGTATGGACTTTTATGTTGTTTTGGTATTGTTAGGGTAGTGATTAGATTGGTTTTGGTTTGAAAGTTGGTTAAATTGAGGTTATGAGGTTTTGGGGTAAAAATAAATTTTTGATGAACTTTGACAGATCATAACTTGAGCCTCGGTTTTTGAAATTTATTGAGATTTGAGTTAAATTAAAGTTCATTGAAAACTCTTCAAATTGATATAAAGTTCATAAAATTTGGATTTTTGTAGAGGAATTTATGATCATTCAAAGTTTGGAGTCAAAATCTGAAATTCTGCAGAGTTGCAGAATTTTGTGATTTCTGGTATGTGCACACGCACAGCCTTGTGCACACGCACACACCAAGGAAGTTTTACAACCTGCGCGTACGCACAGTCCTGTGCGCATGTACATGTTGGGAAGGTCAGTCTGTTGGGGCGCTAGCACAGGTTGTGCGAGTGAACAGACATTGTGAATTTTGGTACCTGTGCGTACGCACACCCCTGTGCGTACACACACGTTTTGAAACTTCCTGTGCATGCGCACGCACACCCCTGTTTCTCAAACTTAAACTTTGTTTTCAATTGTTTTACCTTCCCAACAAGCTTGTAAGCTTTTGTGACACCATTTTGAGATTCTTGGGCTTATTTTTGGATATTGGAATAGGGGAAAGGTCCTAGGAGGTTTGATTGGGATTTACTTTGAAAAGTTAGCAAATGGAGGTTTAGGTTTCTGGTGTACTGAGGATGAGTTGGTTGAGAGAGAAGGAAGAGTGGTGAATATGTGATTACGATATGCATTGTCCTCCTGAAAATGCGACTTCTCTCTGATTGCAAGGTGGTAGGGCACTAACCCACGGAATTATGCGATAGCCAGAGGAAGGTGGTAGGGCACTCACCCCTCAGAATTTTCCTCTTTATGCGCAATAGAGAGACTAATCCGGGAGTTATCGACCGGATTTTCTATCGGGTTTGGCGATAACCGACATGTGATATCACAGCAAATAGGGCAGACATTCATCATGTGCATCTTCTGTATGCTTGCATGCTTTGTTTACTTGAGTTTGCCTAATTGTATAACATGCCTACCTGATTCTTAGACTACTTGTTGTATATGAATATTATCTGTGTTTTACTTATTTGCATAAATTGTGATTGTCTGGTGCTGAGGAGCTTAGGTAGGTGGTGGCGATGGGATCGCACGGAGGT
Organism: Arachis hypogaea; assembly: GCF_003086295.3. Classification (NCBI taxonomy): domain Eukaryota; kingdom Viridiplantae; phylum Streptophyta; class Magnoliopsida; order Fabales; family Fabaceae; genus Arachis; species Arachis hypogaea. Next base: position 39,946,671 of record NC_092054.1, on the reverse strand, counting down.
TAGGGTAGGCTGTGAGATACATCGGTGTGATTAATATTAGTTAGAATTTCCCTAAGTTTATATAACCCGGTTTATGGTTTAAATTCTTTATATATTTATTTATTTTGTTCTAAGCTTGAATATATGTATGTGATGTGAAGTTCTAGGATTGCCTTCGGTGTCCCGGAGCCTTACATCTTACATCATTGGACACTGTTACCATACTGAGAACCTCCGGTTCTCATTTCATACTTTGTTGTTATTTTTCAGATACAGGTCATTGTCCACCTCGGTGAGATTGCGGATATGGTGACAGAGCGGAGCATGGTTCTTCCTTGGTTTATTTATGTTTTTCTTTGTTATAGTTTCTCTCACATCTTTTGTATATTTATCTTTATAGCCTTAGAGGCTTATTTGAGAGAATAGTTGTATAAGTTGTTTTTAACTCCAAACTCTGTATGTCTGTATATACTAGTCGGCTTAAACTCCGCAAGTCGCGACTGGTCCCCTATGATTATTACACTATTATATCTATATATATTCCACTCCTTTGCATATATATCGTGTATAGGCGATTTAGGCCGGTGGCTTATCAAGTACACGTCGGATGCGACTCGTGTGTTAGAGCCTGAGTCGGTTGAGTTGAGGGAGAACTTGACTTTTCAAGTAACACCAGTGCGAATCAACGACACTAGTGTGAAGAAACTGATAGGAAAGGATGTTCAGTTGGTTAAAGTTTCTTGGAAGCGAGCAGGAGTGGAAGAGCATACTTGGGAATTGGAATCCGAGATGCGAAAGGATTATCCCAAGCTTTTCTTAGGTAATCACTAAATTTTAAGGGCAAATTTTCTTATTTAGTGGGGAGAGTGAAAGAACCGAACCTAATTAACCGCCTAATTAGATAATTAAATTGCCCAAAATAGGATCCGACAATTTAGAATGACAATCTGAGGATTTAAGTATGATTTTTAGACTCTGTGAATTTTTTTGAGTCAGAAAATATATTTTCTGCAAAAAACCGAGAAAAACCGCAAACTGACAGCTGAACCGGTCGAACCGGTTTAAGTCTGCCCGGTACTGTGCGAGAAAAAAGTGAAAACAGTCAAAAACCTTAGAAAAATATTTAAAGTCGAAAACTAGGCGTTAATTTTAAAGGTTTGGCCCAAAGTTGGGCCAAACGAGCTAAAAATGCTAACGGGTTGGATTGGGCCCAAGTTGGGCCCAAGCCCAACATATATAAGGGTTCATTAATGAACCCATTCAGCAACAACACACTCACAAACACACCCACTCAGCTGAAAAGAAAAGAGGGAGAGGAGAAGAGAGAAACATTATTCACCTCATCAATCAATCGACTATAACTTGAGCTACGGTGCCCGATTCGCATGCCGTTAGCGGCTACGCGAAGCTCTCGCTGAGTCCGTCACTTCTATTTAAGATTTGTGGTAAGATTTTTGAATTTTTCTGTCCAGTTTCATGTCCTTATGAAATTCGAATCTTGGAGTTTTGGTTTTGAGTGAAATCTTGTGTTTTGGGTGTTTAGGTACACTCTAGCACTTGATTACTAGTGGGCTTTTCTTCCAAAACTGTTGGGTAAGGTGAGTTATTCTTGAACCCTTGTGAAATTATGATTATGTTGAGCCCTAGGTTGATTAGTTATGATTTATGTGTATTATAGCTTGAGGTTATGATTATTGGCAATTATTAGAGCTTGTTGGTGCTTGTGGAATTATATTGGTGGCTTGCTTGTGGTTGGAAGCTTAGCTTGCACTCAATTTTGGATTTTTTGGCATATTGGGAATCGGCCAAGGTATGGTTTTGATTTTCTCTATGTAGTATATAATATTTCTGGACACTTAGGCTAGGGACCTATAGGATAGGTTTGAATTTAAATGGTTGTTGAGTTGTTGAATGATGATGTATGATGAATTATGATGGGTTGATGATTTTTGAGTTTAATTATGATGATTGATAATGATATGATGATGATGAATGGTTGTGTGGATTGAAAAGTGGCTTCGTATGATATATGTGATGTTGAGGTTGATGAAATGGTAATGTGAATGGAAAATTTGAATGAGGATCGATTATAGTGTTATACATTTGATGTTGAGATTGAGAATAATGCAATGTGAAGAAAAATTTGGTAAGAATGGTGAAATGTGACCTAAAGGGGTGAGTTATAATGTAAATTAGAATTCGGAAGGGCTTTGGTATGATTTTAGTTGAGGATTGGGGAAAATTGAACCTTGTGAGCTTTTGGTAAAAATGGAAATTTTGGTGAACTTCCATAAATCATATCTTGAGCTACCTTACTTGAAATTCAATGCTTTTTATACCAAATGAAAGATGATTGAACAAGCTTTAAAATGGTTTAAGTTTTGCAGAAATTCGATTTTGCTAGAGGAAGATATGATTTTGGAAAGTTTGGTGTCAAAATCTAAAATTCTACAATGTTGCAGAGTTTTGTGATTTCTGATATGTGCGCACGCACACCCGTGTGATTTTTAAAACCTGTGCACATGCACAGCCTTGTGCGTACGCACACACAAGGGAAGGCTTGCTATTGGCAGCGCTAGCACGACCTGTGCGCACACATAACCAATGGAGTTTTACAACCTGGGCGCACGCACAGCCTATGCGCACGCACACGTTGGGAAGGGCAATCTGTTGAGGGCGCTAGCACACCTTGTGTGAGTGAACAGAATTAAAGAATTTTGTACTTGTGCGTACGCACACCCCTATGCGTACGCACACATTTTGAAAATTTTCCTGGGCGTGCGCACGCACATCCCTGTGCGTACGCACATGCCCTGTTTTTCAAACTTAAACTTTGTTTTCAACTATTTCACCTTCCCAACAAGATTCTATACTTCTATGACACCATTCTAAGACTCTTGGGCTTAATTTTGGGTACTAAAACATGGGAAAGAACCTAAGAGATTTAGTTGATATTATTTTGAAAAATTAGAAAAAACGGAGGCTTAGGTTTCTGGTGTACTGAGGATGGGTTTGATGGTGTGTGAAGGTAGATTGGTATATGAATTGAGAACTGATAAACTGATGAGTTCAGAATTGAAAATGTTGAATTGACAGCAGTTGAGATGAGTCGAGGACTTGGAATGGAAATGTTGAGTTAACAGCGGTTGAGATGAATCGAGGACTCGAAATGAAATGATGGATCCATGATATGCTGAAAATGTTTTCTGAAAACCACTAAACTACTGTTTTCTACTGAGATTGATGAGACGCTATGCGCCCGACAGGGACGGTGGTTAATCCCGCTTACGTTGAGATGTGAGGTCTGTGGCAAGACTATCTCGCTCGCATCCCTTCGGATCAATAGAGTGTGCAGGCACAAAATTCTGGACGGTGTTCCGAGCACCATATCTCGGGGGTTCCCAATGATGATTCCGAAGGGCGACATCTCCATGGAGATGTGTCGGGTTGGCAGTTGAACCGACAATGTGATATACAGCTAGTAGGACAGGCATTCATCATATGCATCTTCTATCTGTTTGTATGCTTTGCTGACTTGTAATTGATTGCCTATGTGTATAACATGTCTAATTGCCTACTTGAATTACTTGAAATATATGTCTATACTTGTGTTTTACTTGCATTGTAATTAATTGTGTTTTCTACTGGGATTGAGGAGGCTAGGAAGGCGGTGGCGATGGGATCGCATGGAGGATAGGTTGGTGAAAGCTATGGGACAGTGGAGAATTGTTAGTTATAGAATCCTTTAAGTTAGATTACCCTTTTAATATGTTAAAGTTTTGAATGATGCTTTATTATTTTAGTTATGCTTTAAGATAAATCTTGTGATGAATATGACGTTCTAGGATTGCCTCTAGCGTCCCGGAGTCTTATATCTTACATCACTGGGCACTGTTACCATACTGAGAACCTCCGGTTCTCATAACATATTTCTGTTGTATTTTTCAGATGCATGTCATAATCCACCTCGGTGAGTTGCTTGGTGGTGACAGAGCGGAGGATCTTCATTCTGTTTTGGGAGTCTTTTGATTTATTTTGCTTAGTTTCTCTCATCTTTTGTATTTTGTTTTTGCCTAGAGGCTTGTATTGAGAGAGAAAAACTTGTATAAGCTGTTTTTAACTCCAAATTTCTGTATGTCTATATGTAACTAGCCGGCTTAAACTCCGCGAGCCGTGGCTAGATTCTTATCCTATTATACTCTTATCTTTTGTTATATTATATATATATCTTGTGCTTTAAGTTAGTAGTTTCGTGAGTACGTTTTGCGCTTTTCAAATCTTGTTTTGAGCTGTATCCGTCATCGGGTTTCTAGAATATATTATTCCTTTCTATGTATTATATGTATGAGCTTAGATCTGTCGTAACCTTTGATTAACCTTTGCCTTACGACGCGAGGTAAGGCTTAGGGTAATTAGGGTGTTACAATTGAAGTTGCCACTTCATGCATATTTCACATTACAAGCTATAACCATTTCCTGCCTAATATATTCCGACTTCCAATTTGCCAGGAAACCCAAAAAAGAGCTGTTATGGAGTCATTGCTCACTGCTGAACGTTATTGTGTGCTTGCAACTTGCAGGAGAAAGTTCTTGCTTGAACACTTTGGGGAACAATATCCAGCTGATAGATGTGGTTTGGCTTTCACTTGTACCCTTTAATATAATCATACAGTTTTAGTAAAATAAAAGCTTAAGCTACATTATTAGCCTTCTTTTTCATTTGCTTCACTTAAGCAGCATTTTTCTTGCCTTGCTTTAACCTAGTAAAATCCATTGCATCTATTTAACTTGCGATGCATGTTATTTACTTCTCCCTTTTTAATTTTCTTTGTGTAGTGGGAATTGTATGTCATCTTTGGTTTTGCTCCCCATTGAAAACATGGTCTTCGTACTCTGTTTCTTTGTTCTTTCATATTGATCTTGTCTCTTGATACCAAGGTTCCTGACAAATTAGACCTTCACACGAAGTGTAACATGGCCTAACATGTTACTACCAACCAATACAATTTGTCTAATTATTGTCAGTATCATTATTTGAGCAGAAAAGATGTTAGTTCTTAAGAGTTCTGGTTTAGTACTTTTGTTAATGACTTGTTATAGACGGAAAGGACAGGATCTGCAGCCTTTGAGCTTATGAACTCTGAATCACAAGGTAGCAATCATAATTTACTGTGTCAAGGCTCAGACTTTGAAAGTGACTACCATGTCAGATAGTAATTTTTACTACTGATGATTACCTTGTTGCGCTTGATAAATTGAATCCTGGTTATGAATATGTTATCTTTAATGTCCCATGTTACTTATTTAGTAACATATTCATATTTTATTTCATATGTTGTTGCAGGAAACTTTGATAACTGCACAGTCTCAAGGAAGGAGCGCGACATGTCTAGAGAAGCATTTCTTCTAATGGCTTGCATTCATTCATGCAAGGGAAAATGGGATCTTAATATGCCCATTGATATCTTGCGTGGGTCTCGAGTAAGCTTTTCAAAATTAAAGCTAAGAAAAATATTAACTTTTTTGTTTAAACTAAAAGTACTACTTCACTTAGAGTCATTTTTTGGTATGTAACTGTGTTCTTTTCAGTACACATTCTCCATTATCTTACCCTTGTACTTTCCATACTTTTTTGAACTGCTGATAATGGTATTTGCAGGCGAAAAAGATTCTCGATGCTCAGTTTGATAAGCTTCCCCTTCATGGACTTGGAAAAACTTACGCACCAAACTGGTGGAAAGCACTCGGGCATCAATTGATCGCTCATGGTATGTAGAGTGCAAAAACGTACCCAGTTTCTGTTGTTATCGTTTGATGGTTTTAGGAAATGGAAGAAAGCCAAATATCTTGTGGTAGTGCAGTCTATGCCACTATTTGGTTTATTTGGTTGGAATATAGTTCTTGTACCCTTTGATGACATACTTTTCGACCCACAACTCTTATGGGAAAGATTAGGAATTTGGCATATATTTTGATTGAAAGGATGATCTTTTAATAGGGAGTTTCCTTTAAATAGTTCATTTGGTTTATCCCAGAAACATATGGCAGGATAATTTATGATTAACACGATGACAGAACGTTTTCTTTTATACAACAAATGCCATTACCAAAAAGTACTAGATGCAATTTATAATTGTCTTCTACTGATCCACAGGTTATTTGAAGGAAACTGTCAGTGATGTGTACAGAACTATAAGCTAGGTTATTCAAGTTATTGGGTAGACTACATTAATTATTTAAATTCCATTAATGAAACTTTTTATTGTGCGCTGATGTTTCTCCAGATCTTATTATGTTTCAAAGTGAATGTATACCCAGCTATAAAATGTGTTCTTCATGGATCAGTGTCAGTTTAAAAGGAGAACAATTTTTGGCCTCTTCTACACCTGATTATCATTTATCAACCACTGACTGCTGAGTTGCTCGGAGAAGAGGAAAATATGAGCACACAAGAAGAATAAAAAACTCTGGTTTTCAGAGGTTGGTAATTCGATGGCACTATGTTTATTCAACTAACTTTTTCCTCTCCTCCTCGGTAATGCTCCATGGAAAGGTGGTCTTATTACCGTCCATTTATTGTTAGTAAGATACATTAGCTTTATGTCATATGCCGTACACATTTGGCATCCGTTAACAATAGATCTTTGCATTCTAACCCTCTATTCAGGTTGAGCGACAGCTCTACCAGATGCTTTTAGAAGAAAGATTAAAGCTTGCAACAAGTGTTGGAACTGCTCCGTAGGTTTTTATTAATTTTTGAAACATTTTTAAGGCAACCAATTCTTGCAATTCCTTTGATCGATACTTTTTTTATAAAGCTCTTTTACCTTCTTTGTAGATATGCCATATGTGGCGATCAAACAATCAAAAAAATTACTCTTATAAGACCATCTACAAAAGCAAGGCTAGCAAACATTGATGGTGTGAATCAGGTAGATATTCTAATTTCCTGATTTTGGTCTGTATTTTCAAGCTTAAGGGCTGCAAAAATGATTATTTTGATTTCTATCCTTACACCTGTGATAAGAATTGGAATTTATCCCCATTTTACTTTCTTAGTCTGGTTGACAAGGTTGAAGGCATCTATTGAATACTTTTTAAGTAATTTTTCTTTCTCTGTTAATAAATAATAAATAAGTAAAACCCAAAATAAACAACCATATTACATCAAAGGAATGAGAATTCTTTTTGGTAGAGTGAAAAAAGAGAGTTAGAATTAATTTTCCTATTTGAGTTCTTGTTTTCCATTGTTTGTTAAAACTCAATGCTGGTTCACATGATGTTTCTATTCCTGGCTGTTGGCTGATTTCCTTACTTTCTGGTTTTTAATGAAAACTGAACTAATAGGTTTATAATTTTATGGAGTTCCATTCCCTGATGCATTGGACACTCTTTTCACAATTTTAATAAAAAAGCTTATGTAGTTTTTGACAAATTATTTGATTCTTGATTCTGTTTCTATTTTTTTTTTTCTAAAATATCTATTGTTTTATATTTGTTTTGTCATAATAATGAATGTTGATGGGTGATAGTCAATCATAATCAAACCATTCTTCTGCTGGATTTCAGTGTCTATTAAATTCTCTCTGAATTTTTCCCCTACATGGAAGCCAGTACTATAGGTATTAAGTAGTAGGTATTTCAGCAGCATTTACAATGATGTTAGAGTGCAGTATGATTAATCCTTTCATTGGTCAATCATTTGACAATAGTTTACATACCAAAACCAAAGCATGCTGTTTTCTTCTTTCTATTATCTAAATGAATTGCTCTGACTATTTTCTGCAGCACCTAGTAACAACATATGGAGATCATTTTCTTAGAGTTATCCAGCAACTGTCACAAGGATTAAACTTATCATTGGACGGGGAAGCTAATTTACTAAATAACGAAGTAAGGAAATTATCTACAGTGTCAGTTCAAAGAAGTTGACACCAGCAAAGTTTGAAGCATGGAAAATGTGGCATGAAGATGGTCTTTCTATTCAGATGATTGCTGTATGTCATTATTCTATCGTTCATGTGTCTTTGACTTCTTGCTTAACCCTCTCCTTCCCCTGCTTCTTCCTCCACCAAACCAATGAATTCAAATAAACAAAATCTTTGTAATCTCAGAACTTTCCAGGTAGATCAGCTCCTATAAAAGAGCAAACTGTTGCTGAATATCTGTTGGAAGCTGCACAAGAAGGATTACCTTTTGATTGGAGTAGATTCTGCGAGGTGATAGGACTGACTCAAGAGATCGAATCTGAAATTCAGGGTGCTATTTTAAAGGTTGCATCTAAAGATAAGCTGAAGCCTATAAAAAATGAATTGCCAGAAAATGTGAGTTTGATAGCTTGTTTGATACATATGGTTCATTGTATGCTGTGTTTCTATCCAATGATCAATCAGAGTGGATAATGGTCAATGAGCAAGATTAGAAACAGCTAGGTACTTCAGCAACAAGTTGTAAATTGTAACTAACACTGTGTTTGGTTACAGGGTATAAGTATGGAGGAAATTTTAATGGATGATTTTTGTGTGTAAATTTATACATGGAGCTTATTCATGAAAATTTTCATCCCATGAAATCCCTCAACCAAACATACCTCTACAGTATCGTCGCCAGAATAGAGCCCGTTAAGTTTTTCTCGTGTTAATAAGCATTTATCATTAATGAATGAAATTGAGTGTATCAAAAACCTATGCAAAGTTCATTTTCATATAATACATATCAGTAATATTTTGTAACTTCTGGCTATTTGAAATGCTTGTCAGCACATCAAGACTTATTTGACAATGCAAAGCTGTGGTGTATCGAAAGATGACATCCAGACTCAGAAAGACAGGGAATCGGAAATACAGCAAGTGGAAACGCATTGTGAAGCCAACATTTCTGAGCACAGCTTGATGGAAAAATGTGACTTGGAAATGGATAAAGTACCATCTAACAGTTAGTGACATGAAGGAAATAAATTCAACTGACTTCAAAGCTACTGAGAATTCTATATTAGAGTGGCTAAAGCACCATGATGAAGGGGTTAGTCAAAACTCTAAACGTGTCTTTGCTTTGTGGTTGCAATTCTAAAAAGGTTTTGTTTATTGGTGAAATTCAAGGGCACTTCAACGGGTCTGGCGAAGATTGTTGGAAAGTGACTTTTTTAATTTATAAAAAAGGTGGCATGTATAGGGTCCTGTAATTAAGTAGATTGTGTGATTGAACTACTGAATTTCAACGGCCAACTGCATCTTTGCGACTTTGCCAAAAGGATAATGGTCTTACATGATCTTTCCACACCCAGGTAGATTTTATCGGAGATAACTCTTTGAACACAAACTATAGGTACTTCTCTTGACTAGTATTTGAACCATGGTAAATCCGGTTGTGGGAACTTAACCACTTCAGCTGGATCCAATTTAAAAAAAAAAATTGATTAAAAAAAATTAAAATTAATTTGTAACTATTAAAGATGGATTTTGATAGATATAATTATCCAAATCCTAAAAAACTATAAAAAATAATGATGTGACTGTTATCAATGAACACCAAGATGACGACATTTTTGACGCTGGTGTTTTGCGGGTGCTTTCCTCAAATATGACCTCGTCCTCTGCACCTGATTCAAACCAATGCCTGACGTTCAGACCAAGATCTGGGGTGGTGGTGAAGACCGAAGGGTATTGGAATTGAGGATGAGATTGGGTTAGAATTTGGGGTGGTTAGCCTTAGTTGGTGGGTAATTTAGAAATTGTCAATAGATTTTGAGTTTGAGTAATTTTATATATCAGAATTTTTCTCTCCTTATTACAAGTTAGTTTTAATTTTTTTTTATGATCAAATTTATCAGCATTATAATTTTTCATAGTCAGTTTTAGCATTTTATTCAATAGAATAAATAAAATTGACCATTCTTAAAAATTTATAGCATTGTGTCACGGCCTTAGACACACTCTAACGCTACCGTGCCGACATTCGAACTTACTTAACCTCTTGAGCTAAGACCAAGTCAGCCTAACCCTCAATACTTAGCAAGAAAGCTAAGAACACAAGAGAAAGGAAGCTTTGGTGGAAAGAACACTTTATTGCTCAAGTGTTTATTACAAATAACTCACACATGACTCACACTAACTCTCACCTCCTATTTATAGCCATCCACCTCCTCAATGGATGGTTAGGATTAAATCTAATCAACGGTCTAGATTAATCATCTAGAACCTTCATTACAAATATCCATCATACCACAACTTTCTAAATACTTCTAGAATATTCCATACTATTCTTCATACTCCTATATACATCCACACTCTTCTAGAATACTCTATGACTTTCCAAAGTCTTCTAGAACCTTCTAGGATATTCTGGGACCTTCTAGGACATTCTAGAACATTTCGCAACCATCTAGAGCATTCTCAAACACTCCAGAAAACTGTACAAACACCGTTAAATCTAACCTTCTAAAATTTACCGTGACATTCTCCGCCACCTAATGCACAGACGTTCTCGTCGCATTCTATCCAGGATAGCGCTCTAGGTGTTCTTGGAATTTCCACAGATCTTCACGAGCTTCCCAGCTAGTTTCGGTTATCGGGAGTCCTTTCCACTTGATCAAGTATTGGATACTTGGTGGTACTCCTCTTCGTCGCACGACGCAATTAGCTAAGATCTCTTCGATTTCTTTATCAAAAGATCTAATCACCACGGGCGGAGCACGACTCGAGTCACCTCTACTCGGTTCATCTTGGTCTTCATGATATGGTTTAACCATACTCACATGGAAGACCGGGTGGATCTTCATAGAGAGAGGGAGTTGTACTTTGTAAGCAACCTACCCAACACGTCCAATGATCTCAAATGGCCATTTGTATTTGCGGATTAAACCCTTATGAACCTTGCGAAAGGCTTTGAATTGTTGTGGAAGAAGTTTAATCATTACCTTGTCTCCCACTTGATAGCTTGCGTACCTCCTCTTCTTATCTGCCCATTTCTTCATCCTCTTTGCAGCTTTGTCAAGGTAAGAACGAGTGACATCTGCTTGTTCTTCCCATGACTTAATCATATGATAAGCTCCTGGGCTCTTCCCTGAGTAAGAGGAAGAAAGATAGTGTGGTGTAAGCGGCTGTTGTCCAGTTACAATCTCGAATGGACTCTTTCCTGTGGACTCGCTCCTTTGCAAATTGTATGAGAACTGAGCGATGTTAAGGAGTTTTGTCCAGTCCTTCTGATTAGCGCATACAAAATGCCTCAAGTAACACTCGAGTAAGGCATTCACTCTCTCAGTTTGCCCATCAGTTTGAGGATGAAAGCTTGTTGAAAAATGAAGCTGCGACCTAAGGAGTTTGAACAGCTCTGTCCATAGTCATCCTGTGAAGCGTGGATCTCGATCACTAATGATGCTCTTAGGAAACCCCCAGTACTTCACCACATTCTTGAAGAATAATCGTACTGCTTCCTCTGCAGTGCAATCAGTAGGGGCAGGCATAAAAGTAGCATACTTCGAAATCGATCCACTACCACAAGAATAGATCCAAACCCCTCGGACTTCGGTAAGGCAGAGATAAAATTCAGAGAGACACTTTCCCACGGTCGCTCTGATGGAGGCAGAGGTTCCAACAACCCACTTGGTGTCTTATTTTCAATCTTATCTTGTTGGCACACAAGACAAGTCTTCACATAGCTCCCCACTTTATCTCTCATTTGAGGCCAATAATAAAAAGATTCAATGAGTGTCAAGGTCCTTCACTGACCTTGGTGACCAACCCACTTAGTATCGTAGCATTCTCTCACTAATTTTTTTCTTAGATTTTCCCATTTAGGGATGTATAGTTGATGAGCGGATATTTTATACGCTTTTTGGGGTTAATTTCACATAGATTTTAGTATATTCTAGTTAGTTTTTAGTTTATTCTCATTAGTTTCTAGGCAAAATTCATATTTCTAGACTTTACTATGAGTTTGTGTGTTTTTCTGTAATTTCAGGTATTTTCTGGCTGAAATTGAGGGAGCTGAGCAAAAATCTGATTCAGGCTGAAAAAGGACTGCTGATGTTATTGGATTCTGACCTCTCTGCACTCAAAATGGAATTTCTGGAGCTACAAAAGTCCAAATGGCGCGCTTCTAATTGCGTTGAAAAGTAGACATCCAGGGCTTTCCAGAAATATATAATAGTCTATTCTTTGTTCAAGGATAGACAACGTAAACTGGCGTTGAACGCCAGTTTCATGCTGCTGTCTGGCGTCCAGCGCCAGAAACAAGTTACAAAGTGGAGTTCAACGCCAGAAACAGGTTACAACCTGGCGTTGAACGCCCAAAACAGCCCAGGCATGTGAGAAGCTTTAGTCTCAGCCCCAGCACACACCAAGTGGGCCCCAGAAGTGGATTTCTGCACTATCTGTCATAGTCTACTCATTTTCTGTAAACCTAGGTTACCAGTTTAGTATTTAAACAACTTTTAGAGATTTATTTTGTATCTCATGACATTTTAGATCTGAATTTTGTACTCTTTGACGGCATGAGTCTCTAAACTCCATTGTTGGGGGTGAGGAGCTCTGCTGTGTCCTGATGAATTAATGCAAGTAATTCTGTTTTCCCTTCAAACATACGTGTTCCTATCTAAGATATCCATTCGCGCCTAACTATGGAGAAGGTGATGATCAGTGACACTCATCACCTTCCTCGATCCATGAACGTGTGTCTGACAATCACCTTCGTGCTACATCAGATTGAATGAATATCTCTTAGATTCCTTAATTAGAATCTCCGTGGTATAAGCTAGATTGATGGCGGCATTCATGAGAATCCGAAAAGTCTAAACCTTGTCTGTGGTATTCCGAGTAGGATTCTGGGATTGAATGACTGTGACGAACTTCAAACTCGCGAGTGCTGGGCGTAGTGACAGACGCAAAAGGATAGTAAATCCTATTCCGGTACGACTGAGAACCTGCAGATGATTAGCCGTGTGGTGACAGTACACCTGGACCCTTTTCACTGGAAGGATGGATGGTAGCCATTGACAACGGTGATCCACCAACACACAGCTTGCCATAGAAGGACGTGCGTGCGTGAATCAAAGGACAGAGGAAAGCAGAGATTTAGAAGACAAAGCATCTCCAAAACTCCAACATATTCTCCATTACTGCATAACAAGTAACATTTAACTCATGCTCTCTTGTTTATTCACAATTCAAATGATAAATATAATTGACTTCCTGACTAAGAATTGTAAGATAACCATAGATTGCTTCAAACCAACAATCTCCGTGGGATTCGACCCTTACTCACGTAAGGTATTACTTGGACGACCCAGTGCACTTGCTGGTTAGTGGTACGAGTTGTGAAAAGTGTGATTCACAATTCATGCACCAAGTTTTTGGCGCCGTTGCCGGGGATTGTTCGTGTTTGGACAACTGACGGTTTATTTTGTTGCTTAGATTAGGAAAAATTTTTCTTTTTGGTTTAGAGTCTCTTATTATTGTTTTTGGTTAAAATTTTAGAATCCTTATTTTCTCTTTCAAAAAAAATATATATACTTTTTCAAAACAAGTGTTACATTCATAACTCATTTGGCTAGAGCGTTAGTTTGTGTTCTTGGTAATTGGGTTAGAATCTTTTATATTCTTTTCAAAATCTTCTTTTTCATAAATAATAATTTTTCTATTAAATTTTGTGCCAAACTTTAAGTTTGGTGTTTTCTTGTTGATTTTCCTCTGGTTTTCGAAAATTTTGGTTTGGTTTTCTAAAAATTTTAAGTTTGGTGTTCTTTCTTCATGTTCTTGTGTTCTTGTGAGTCTTCAAAGTGTTCTTGAGTTTTCCTTGTGTGTTGATCTTAAAATTTTTAAGTTTGGTGTTCCTTGGTGTTTTCCCTCCAAAATTTTCAAAAACAAGGAGCATTAGATCTAAAAATTTTAAATCTTGTGCTATCTTATTATTTTTCTCTCTCCTCTTTAAATTCAAAAATATCTTTTCTCTCTATTTTAAAGCAAATTTTTGAAATTTGCCTTTAAAATTCAGATTTTTATTTCAAAATTTAAAACCTTTTTCAAAAATCATCATATCCTTTTCAAAACATCCTAACCACTTTCTCTCTCCTCATTTTTTCGAAAATTTTCAACCATTTTTATTTATTGTATTTTAATTTATTTTATTTTCGAAATAAATAAATAAATAAATAAATTTTTTTTTACATCATCTCCCTTTCTCCATCATGGATCTAAGTGGAAATGAACAGTCCAGGAGGACTCTGGGGTCATATGCTAACCCCTCTACTGCTTCATATGGGAGTAGTATCTGCATACCCTCCATTGGAGTCAGTAGCTTTGAGTTGAATCCTCAGCTCATTATCATGGTGCAGCAAAGCTGCCAGTATTCCGGTCTTCCACAGGAAGAACCTACAGAGTTTCTGGCACAATTTTTACAAATTGCTGACACAGTACATGATAAGGAAATAGATCAGGATATCTACAGACTATTACTGTTTCCGTTTGCTGTAAAAGATCAAGCTAAGAGGTGGTTAAATAACCAACCTAAGGCCAGCATAAGGACATGGAAACAGCTGACAGAAAAATTTCTGAATCAATACTTTCCCCCAAAACGGATGACACAGCTAAGGCTGGACATCCAAGGCTTCAAACAAGGAGATAATGAATCTCTTTATGATGCCTGGGAGAGATACAGAGAGATGCTATGAAAATGCCCCTCTGAAATGTTTTCAGAGTGGGTTCAGTTAGACATCTTCTATTATGGGCTTACAGAAGGAGCTCAGATGTCTCTAGATTACTCAGCTGTTGGATCTATCCACATGAGAAAGACAATTGAAGAGGCTCAAGAGCTCATTGATACAGTTGCCAGGAATCAACATTTGTACCTAAGCAGTGACCCTTCCATGAAAGAAGAGGTTAAAACAGTAACTGCTGAACTCAGCCCTGTAAAACAAGCTGTTGAATTCAATCAGCAATTGGACTTTCTAACAAAGCAGTTAGCCGAATTCAAGGATAAACTACAAGAGACAAGGATGGCTAATATAAACATGGAAGTACAATTAAAGCAAACAAAGCAGCAGCTGTCAAAACAAATAACAGAAGAATGCCAAGTAGTTCAATTAAGAAGTGGAAAAGCACCAAATGCCCCACTTCAAGGCAGCAAGAAACCAAGAAATGAGCAAACCACCCAAAATCCATCTGAGGACAGTAAGAGCCCAGGAAAAAATAATTCTGGCGCTAAAACGCTAGAAGTTAGGTGGAAGGCTGGCGCTGAACGCCCAGACCATGCTCAAGACTGGCGTTCAACACCATAAACAAGCAAGGATCTGGCGTTGAACGCCCAAAAGAGGCACAGTTCTGGCGTTCAAACGCCAGGAACAGATGAGGAGCTGGCGTCTAACGTCGCTCCAGCTTCTAACTCTGGCACTCCATTGCCAGTGAGGGATCAGACACACACAAGTGCTGATGACAACCCCTCTAAAAAGGCTTCTTCAACCACTTCTGTAGGCAATAAACCTACAGCAACTAAGGTTGAGGAATGTAAAGCCAAGACACCTTATCCTCAAAAACTCCGGAAAGAGGAGCAGGATAAGCAATTTGCTCGCTTTGCAGATTATCTCAGGACTCTTGAAATAAAGATTCCATTTGCAGAGGCACTTGAGCAAATACCTTCTTATGCCAAGTTCATGAAAGAGATTTTGAGTCATAAGAAGGATTGGAGAGAAACTGAAAGAGTTCTCCTCACTGAAGAATGCAGTGCAGTCATTCTGAAAAGCTTTCCTGAAAAGCTTAAAGACCCTGGGAGTTTTCTGATACCATGCACATTAGAAGGTAATTGCACCAAGACAGCTTTATGTGATCTTGGGGAAAGCATCAACCTAATACCTGCATCCACTATCAGAAAGCTTGGTTTAACTGAAGAAGTTAAACCAACCCGGATATGTCTCCAACTTGCTGATGGCTCCATTAAATACTCATCAGGCGTGATTGAAGACATGATCGTCAGAGTTGGGCCATTCACCTTTCCCACTGACTTTGTAGTGCTGGAAATGGAGGAGCACAAGAGTGCTACTCTCATTCTAGGAAGACCCTTCCTAGCAACTGGACGAACCCTCATTGATGTCCAACAGGGGGAAATAACCCTGAGAGTCAATGATGATGAGTTTAAGTTGAATGCTGTCAAAGCCATGCAGCATCCAGACACACCAAAAGACTGCATGAAAGTTGATCTTATCGACTCTTTGGTAGAAGAGATCAACATGGCTGAGAGTCTCGAATCAGAGTTGGAAGACATCTTTAAAGATGATCAGCCTGATTTGGAGGATTCAGAGGAGATTAAAGAGCCTCTGAAATTTTCTCTGGAAGAGGAAAAACCTCCTAAACCCGAGCTCAAACCATTACCACCATCCCTGAAATATGTATTTCTGGGAGAAGGTGATACTTTTCCAGTGATCATAAGCTCTGCTTTAAACCCACAGGAAGAGGAAGCACTTATTCAAGTGCTAAGGACACACAAGACAGCTCTTAGGTGGTCCATAGGTGACCTTAAGGGCATAAGCCCAGCTAGATGCATGCACAAAATCTTATTGGAGGATAATGCTAAACCAGTGGCTCAACCACAGAGGCGGCTAAATCCAGCCATGAAGGAAGTGGTGCAGAAAGAGGTCACCAAATTACTAGAGGCTGGGATTATTTATCCTATTTCTGATAGCCCCTGGGTGAGCCCTGTCCAAGTTGTCCCAAAAAAGGGAGGCATGACAGTGATTCATAATGAAAAAAATGAACTGGTTCCTACAAGAACAGTTACAGGGTGGCGCATGTGTATTGACTACAGAAGGCTCAATACAGCCACCAGAAAGGATCATTTTTCTTTACCATTCATAGACCAGATGCTAGAAAGACTGGCAGGTCATGATTATTACTGCTTTCTAGATGGCTACTCAGGCTATAACCAGATTGCAGTAGATCCCCAGGATCAAGAGAAAACAGCATTCACATGTCCATCTGGAGTGTTTGCTTATAGAAGGATGCCATTTGGGCTGTGTAATGCGCCTGCAACCTTCCAGAGATGCATGCTCTCTATTTTCTCTGATATGGTGGAAAAATTTCTGGAAGTCTTCATGGATGACTTCTCAGTATATGGAGACTCATTCAGCTCCTGTCTTGATCACCTGAAACTTGTTTTGAAGAGATGCCAAGAGACCAACCTAGTTTTAAACGGGAAAAATGTCACTTCATGGTGACTGAAGGGATTGTCCTTGGGCATAAAATCTCAAATAAGGAGATAGAGGTGGACCAAGCAAAAATAGAGGTAATTGAAAAATTACCACCACCTGCCAATGTTAAGGCAATCAGAAGCTTTATGGGGCTTGCAGGATTCTATAGGAGGTTTATAAAGGATTTTTCAAAAATCGCAAAACCTCTAAGTAATCTGCTAGCTGCTGACACGCCATTTGTGTTTGACATAGAGTGTCTGCAGGCGTTTGAAACGCTGAAAGCTAAGCTGGTCACAGCACCAGTTATTTCTGCACCAGACTGGACATTACCATTTGAGCTAATGTGTGATGCCAGTGATCACGCCATTGGTGGAGTATTGGGACAGAGGCATGACAAGCTTCTGCACGTCATTTATTATGCTAGTCGCGTTTTAAATGATGCCCAGAAAAATTACACAACCACAGAAAAAGAATTACTTGCAGTGGTTTATGCCATTGACAAGTTCAGATCATACTTAGTAGGATCAAAAGTGATTGTGTATACTGACCATGCTGCTCTTAAATATCTACTCACAAAGCAGGATTCAAAACCCAGGCTCATCAGATGGGTGTTGCTTCTGCAAGAGTTTGATATAGAAATAAGAGACAGAAAAGGGACAGAGAACCAAGTGGCTGATCATCTGTCCCGGATAGAGCCAGTAGAAGGGACGTCCCTCCCCTTTCGTGAGATCTCTGAGACTTTTCCGGATGAGCATTTATTTGCCATTCAGGAAACACCATGGTTTATCGATATTGCAAACTATAAAGCTGCAAGGTTCATACCCAAAGAGTACAACAGGCAACAAAAGAAAAAATTAATCACTGATGCAAAGTACTACTTGTGGGATGAACCCTATCTCTTTAAAAGATGTGCAAACGGAATAATCCGTAGGTGTGTTCCTAGAGAAGAAGCACAAAGGATCCTATGGCATTGCCATGGATCTCAATATGGAGGCCATTTCGGAGGTGAGCGAACAGCCACCAAGGTCCTCCAATGTGGCTTCTATTGGCCCACACTCTATAAAGATTTCCGAGAGTTTGTACGTAACTGTGACAGTTGCCAAAGAGCTGGTAATCTGCCTCATGGTTATGCCATGCCTCAACAAGGAATCTTGGAGATTGAGTTGTTTGACGTCTGGGGAATTGACTTCATGGGACCTTTCCCACCATCATTCTCAAACACTTATATTCTAGTGGCAGTTGACTATGTATCAAAATGGGTTGAGGCCATTGCCACACCCACCAATGATACTAAAACAGTGCTGAAGTTCCTCCAGAAAAATATCTTCAGCAGGTTTGGGGTCCCTAGAGTACTAATCAGTGATGGGGGCACTCACTTCTGCAACAAACAGCTTTACTCTGCCATGGTCCGGTATGGGATTCGCCACAAGGTGGCGACTCCATATCATCCACAGACTAATGGACAAGCTGAAGTCTCTAACAGAGAGCTAAAAAGAATCCTAGAACGGACTGTAAATACCCGTAGAAATGATTGGGCAAGAAGCTTGGATGATGCTCTGTGGGCATACAGAACAACATTCAAAACTCCTATAGGGACCTCTCCATACCAACTGGTCTATGGTAAGGCATGTCACCTGCCCGTGGAACTAGAACATAAAGCCTACTGGGCAACCAGATTCCTGAACTTTGATGCCAAATTAGCTGGAGAAAAAAGATTGCTCCAGCTAAATGAGCTAGAGGAATTCAGATTCACTGCTTTCGAAAATGCCAAGCTTTATAAAGAAAAATCAAAAAAGTGGCATGACAGAAAGCTGTCATCTAGAATCTTTGAACCAGGACAAAAGGTTCTGTTATTCAACTCTAGGCTCAGGCTATTCCCCGGGAAACTGAAGTCCCGGTGGAGGGGACCATATGTGATTACAAGTGTATTACCATATGGTTATGTGGAGCTTCAAGATATTGATTCTGATAAGAAGTTCATTGTCAATGGACAGAGAATCAAGCACTATCTTGAAGGCAATGTTGAGCAAGAGTGCTCAAAGCTGAAGCTAGACTAAAAGCTCAGCAAGGTCCAGCTAAAGATAATAAAGAAGCGCTTGCTGGGAGGCAACCCAGCCATGGGGCATCAATCCTCTAAGCATTTTGCCCTATTTTTATTTTTATTTGTTTATATAAAGTTCACTGATCCTAAGGTAAAGAGTCAATTGTATAAGTTTACAGGGTTACAGAAGGATTCTGCACACAAAACAGAGAAAAAGAGCTCACTGGCAAGAAAACGCCAGTAAAAGTCTGTTCTGGGCGTTCAACGCCTAACAGAAGCATCCACTGAGCGTTGAACGCCAGTGAGGATAGCCATCTGGGCGTTTAACGCCAGATTTACAGCATTCTGGGCGTTCAGAAAAACGCCTAGTAACAAAGGACTTCCTGGCGTTCAACGCCAGAAAGAAGCAGCAGCTGGGCATTGAACGCCCAGGAGAGGCAGCATTTGGGCGCTGAACACCCAAAACATGCAACGTTTGGGCGTTCAAACGCCAGGATGGTGGGGAGGAGGTAAATTCATTTTTCTTCATATTTTTTCATTCTAATCTTAATTTTCATGCTTCAATTCATGATTTCTTGCATAAACATGTTAAGAACCCTGATTTCTAAAATCCCTAATTTCTAAAAACCCTACCTTAAAATATCAAATGTATCTTAATCCATAAGCACAAACCCTCTTTTTCAAATTTAATCCAACTCTTTTTCAAATTTTCAAAACAAATCTATTTTTTTCAACTAATATCTTTTTCAAATCTCCACATTATCTTTTTCAAAATCTAGATTTATCTTTTTCAAAAATTTTTCATATCTTTTCAATTTTAAACTATATCCTCTCTTATCATATCTTCTATCTTATCTTTTCCAAATCAATCTTTTTATCATATCTTTTCAAAAATTTCGAACCCATCCCCCTCCCTTTATATATGGGTTCGGCCTCCACCCTCCTCCATCAACAATTGCACCTAGCTCTCCTTCTATCCCTCTCCTTTCTTTTCTTTTGCTTGAGGACAAGCAAAACTCTAAGTTTGGTGTGTTTATCCGTGATCACTAAGAGCATGGCTCCTAAGGGAAAACAACCCACTTCAAGAGGCAAGAAAGAGAGCGTTCCAAAACCACTTTTGAATCAAGGGAAGTTCTTATCTAAAGAACATTCAGACCATTATTATAAAATAATGGGTCTAAGATCAGTGATCCCGGAAGTTAGATTCGATCTGAAAGAAGACGAATATCCGGAGATCCAGGAGCAAATTCGAATCAGGAACTGGGAGGTCCTAGCTAATCCTGAAACGAAAGTGGGAAGGAATATGGTCCAGGAGTTCTATGCTAATATGTGGCATACAGGCAGGAAAAGACTATCTGGATCTGATATCTATGACTATCGAACCGTGGTCAGAGGAAAGATTATTCATACCCACCCTGACAAGATCAGAGAGATCTTAAAGCTACCTCAACTGAAAGATGATCCAGACTCCTTCAATAGGAGAATGATGAGAACAAACAAGAGCCTGGATAAGATTCTAGAAGACATATGCATCCCTGGAGCCAGATGGACCACCAGCACGAAGGGTGTTCCTAATCAACTCAAAAGAGAAGATCTCAAACCAGTGGCCAAAGGCTGGCTGGACTTCATTGGGCATTCTCTGCTGCCCACTAGCAACCGTTCTGAAGTCACTGTTAAAAGAGCAGTGATGATCCACTGCATCATGATGGGAAAAGAAGTGGAAGTTCATCAACTGATTTCAACTGAATTCTACAAAATTGCTAACAAAAATTCTAAAGAGGCCAGGTTGGCTTACCCAAGCTTGATTTCTCTGCTCTGCAAGGACGCTGGAGTAAGGATGGGAATAACTGAGTATATCTCAATTGAGAAACCAATCACCAAAGCATCAATGGAAAAACAACAAGCACAGGATGACCCCATCAAGAAGAAAACACAATAATTTCTCCCAGAAATCCCTCAATCTGAATATTGGGAGTATCTTGAAACATCAGTTACCAAGATGCAAGAAGCTATGGAACAAATAATAAAGGAACAGAAAGAACAAAGTCAAATTCTTTGCTACTTGATTAAAGAACAGGAAGAGCAAGGGCGTGACTTGAGGAAATTAAAGCGCCAGAAGTTATCTCTTGAAGGACCAAGCACCCCACAGATTCGAGGAACATCCACTTCCCAGAACAAAGGTTGTTAAATTCCAATTTCTGCTTTAACTCTGTGATAGTTGTCGTTATAGGAGTTTACCTTAGGAGTCATATAATAGTAATTAGTGTCTATTTTGATTTTATCTCCAATTAAGTTATAATCTATTTTTCTCATCATCAGCAAACATGAATAAAATAGCAGATCTTTTGAATAAGAGGCAATAAAATTCGAGTTTTAATAAGAAAAAAAAATCCTAATTAGTAACATGTGGTGGCAATGCTTTCTGTCTTCTGAATGAATGCTTGAACAGTGCATATATCTTTTGAATTTGTTGTTTAAGACTGTTAAATATGTTGGCTCTTGAAAGAATGATGAACATGAGACATGTTATTGATAATCTGAAAAATCATAAAAATGTTTCTTGAAGCAAGAAAAAGCAGCAAAGAACAAAGCTTGCAGAAAAAAAATATATAGAAAGAAAAAGAAAAGCAAGCAGAAAAAGCCAAAAGCTCTTAAAACCAAAAGGCAAGGTTAAATAAAAAGGATCCCAAGGCTTTGAGCATCAGTGGATAGGAGGGCCTAAAGGAATAAAATCCTGGCCTAAGCGGCTAAACCAGGCTGTCCCTAGCCATGTGCTTGTGGCGTGAAGGTGTCAAGTGAAAACTTGAGACTGAGCGGTTAAAGTCAAGGTCCAAAGCAAAAATAAGAGTGTGCTTAAGAACCCTGGACACCTCTAATTGGGGACTTTAGCAAAGCTGAGTCACAATCTAAAAGGGTTCACCCAATTATGTGTCTGTGGCATTTATGTATCCGGTGGTAATACTGGAAAACAAAGTGCTTAGGGCCACGGCCAAGACTCATAAAGTAGCTGTGTTCAAGAATCATCATACTGAAATAGGAGAATCAATAACACTATCTGAATTCTAAGTTCCAATAGATGCCAACCACTCTGAGTGAGATGCCAAAACTGTTCGAAAGCAAAAAGCTACTAGTCCCGCTCATCTAATTAGAATCTGAGCTTCACTCAAAAACTCTGAGATATTATTGCTTCTTAACTTATTAGTCTTCTATTTTATTTGTCTAGTTGCTTGAGGACAAGCAACAGTTCAAGTTTGGTGTTGTGATGAGCGGATATTTTATACGCTTTTTGGGGTTAATTTCACATAGATTTTAGTATATTCTAGTTAGTTTTTAGTTTATTCTCATTAGTTTCTAGGCAAAATTCATATTTCTGGACTTTACTATGAGTTTGTGTGTTTTTCTGTAATTTCAGGTATTTTCTGGCTGAAATTGAGGGAGCTGAGCAAAAATCTGATTCAGGCTGAAAAAGGACTGCTGATGTTGTTGGATTCTGACCTCTCTGCACACAAAATGGAATTTCTGGAGCTACAGGAGTCCAAAAGGCGCGCTTCCAATTGCGTTGGAAAGTAGACATCCAGGGCTTTCCAACAATATATAGTAGTCTATTCTTTGCTCAAGGATAGACGACGTAAACTGGCGTTCAACGCCAGTTCCATGCTGCTGTCTGGCGTCCAGCGCCAGAAACAAGTTACAAAGTGGAGTTCAACGGCAAAAACAGGTTACAACCTGGCGTTGAACGCCCAAAACAGCCCAGGCACGTGAGAAGCTTTAGTCTCAGCCCCAGCACACACCAAGTGGGCCCCAGAAGTGGATTTCTGCACTATCTGTCATAGTCTACTCATTTTCTGTAAACCTAGGTTACCAGTTTAGTATTTAAACAACTTTTAGAGATTTATTTTGTATCTCATGAAATTTTAGATCTGAATTTTGTACTCTTTGACGGCATGAGTCTCTAAACTCCATTGTTGGGGGTGAGGAGCTCTGCTGTGTCCTGATGAATTAATGCAAGTAATTCTATTTTCCCTTCAAACATGCGTGTTCCTATCTAAGATATCCATTCGCGCCTAACTATGGAGAAGGTGATGATCAGTGACACTCAGCACCTTCCTCAATCCATGAACGTGTGTCTGACAATCACCTCCGTTCTACATCAGATTGAATGAATATTTCTTAGATTCCTTAATTAGAATCTCCGTGGTATAAGCTAGATTGATGGCGGCATTCATGAGAATCCGGAAAGTCTAAACCTTGTCTGTGGTATTCCGAGTAGGATTCTGGGATTGAATGACTGTGACGAACTTCAAACTCGCGAGTGCTGGGCGTAGTGACAGACGCAAAAGGATAGTAAATCCTATTCCGGTACGACTGAGAACCTGCAGATGATTAGCCGTGCGGGGACAGCGCACCTGGACCCTTTTCACTGGAAGGATGGATGGTAGCCATTGACAACGGTGATCCACCAACACACAGCTTGCCATAGAAGGACGTGCATGCGTGAATCAAAGGACAAAGGAAAGCAGAGATTTAGAAGACAAAGCATCTCCAAAACTCCAACATATTCTCCATTACTGCATAACAAGTAACCTTTAACTCATGCTCTCTTGTTTATTCGCAATTCAACTGATAAATATAATTGACTTCCTGACTAAGAATTGCAAGATAACCATAGATTGCTTCAAACCAACAATCTCCGTGGGATTCGACCCTTACTCACGTAAGGTATTACTTGGACGACCCAGTGCACTTGCTGGTTAGTGGTACGAGTTGTGAAAAGTGTGATTCACAATTCGTGCACCAATAGTCTTCTCCTTTTATTGTAGAGAAGGTCGTCTTCTAGCCAAAATCTTTTAGTCTTACCTTCTCTAGCTAACTCCACCAACTTCTTGGCTAATGGATCATGACGTAACCCTTCCTTAATGGTATGCACAATATCTCCTTCGACTATAGAAATAGCTGCCAATTCAGCCTTGCGACTAAGCGCATCTGCTACCACATTAGTCTTGTTTGACTTGTATTGAAGTTCGAAATCAAACTCAGCTAAGAAATCTTGCCACCTAGCTTGTTTGGGGATTAACTTCTTCTGGGTTTGGAAGTAGCTTGTAGCCACAATGTCTGTCTTGACGATGAAGTGTGAACCAAGCAAGTAGTGACGCCAAGTTCTTAGACAATGTACCACCGCAGTCATCTCCTTTTCTTGGATAGTGTATCGCCTCTCTGTATCATTCAACTTGCGACTCTCAAAGGCAATAGGATGTCCTTCTTGCACCAGAACCCCTCCAATAGCGTAGTCAGAAGTATCAGTGTGGACTTCAAATACCTTTGAGTAATCGAGCAATGCTAGTACTAGTCCTTCTGTGATAGCAGTCTTCAACTCATCGAAGGCCTTTTGACACTCCTTTGACCATTTCCAAGAGTGATTTTTCTTCAGAAGATCAGTTAATGGTGCAGCCTTGGCAGAGTATCCCTTGATAAAT
The DNA here is from genome assembly GCF_003086295.3 of Arachis hypogaea. Taxonomy (NCBI): domain Eukaryota; kingdom Viridiplantae; phylum Streptophyta; class Magnoliopsida; order Fabales; family Fabaceae; genus Arachis; species Arachis hypogaea. Next base: position 39,922,004 of record NC_092054.1, on the reverse strand, counting down.
CTCCGATAGTAATTAGCCAACCCAAGGAATGACCTCAATTCAGATACCTTGTTTGGCAGCTCCCACTCTTTGATAGCATTCACCTTTCCTTGATCCATGCAGAGAGTTCCATCTTTAACGATGTGTCCCAAGAAGTGGACTTCGTCCCTTTCAAAGGAACATTTTTCCTTCTTCACATATAGGTTACTCTCTCGCTAAATCTTGAACACGGTTCGTAAGTGTTCAACATGTTCCTCCAAGGTATTGCTATATACAACAATGTCATCCAAGTGGACCACTACAAACCGATCAAGGTAAGGTCGAAAGATCTCGTTCATCAAGGTACAGAAGGTCGCAGGAGCATTAGTCAAGCCAAAAGGCATCACTAACCACTCATACGATCCATACCTCGTGACACACGTGGTCTTAGGCTCATCACCATCGGCAATTCTCACTTGGTGATATCCTGACCTCAAATCCAGCTTTGAGAACCACTTGGCTCTACCCAGTTGATCAAACAAATCGGCTATCAAAGGAATAGGGTATTTCTTCTTGATGGTTACCTTGTTAAGTGCTCGATAGTCGATGCATAGTCTCAACGAACCATCATGCTTCTTTTGGAACAAGACTGGTGGGCCATAAGGTGCCTTCGATGGATGAATGAACCCAGCATCTAGCAAATTCTTGAGTTGCTTCTTCAACTCCTCAAGTTCTACCAGTGCCATCCTATAAGGTGCTGAGGCAGGCGGCTTTGCTCCTAACTCTAATTCAATTTTATGGTCCACCTTCCTCCTAGGTGGTAGTTGTTTTGGCAACTCGGGAGGCATCACATCCTTATTTTCTTCAAGGACTTCCTTGATTTCAGGAGGAACGTCTTCTCTTTCAGATGTTGACTCCTCTTGCAATAGAGCCAAATATGTAATCTCCCCTTTCTTAAACCCTTTCTTGAGTTGCATAGCAGAGAGCATCGGTGGTCCTCCAACTTTAGAGACTGTAGGGACCATGCATGGAGACCCTTTCTCCATGACGCATACTACGTCGTTGTATGGCATAGGTATTATAATTGCCTTCCTTTGCAAATCGAGCCCGATGACTATTTTGAAATCGTCCAAGGGTGCTACTGAGAAATCCACAAGGCCTTTCCAAGAACCAAGAGTCATTTCAACCCCTTTTGCTACTCCCTTAAGGGGTTCACCCTTGGTATTCACGATTTGAACCAGCCATTCTTTTCAGTAATCTTCAATCGAAGCCTCCTTGCTTCATCAGGCGTGATGAAGTTGTATGTAGCACCAGTGTCGATCATAGCCATGACGGGTTTTTATTTGATAAAGGCTTTTACATACATCAAACCTTTCTTTTTTTAGTGCTTGCCTCTTTGCCCTGCATAGCATTCATGTGTTGGATCGATCCAACACACTCAGTTACTTGAGATTGAGCCTCTCACTCTTCGACGATAGATGCAAGAGTCCCTAGCTTGGGACAGTCCTTCATTTGGTGTGCTCCTTTGCATACAAAGCATCCTCCTTTGGGCACGAAAACCTTCTTCTTTTCCTCGTACTCTTTCTTTGAAGAGTATTTTCCTTCCTTCTTGGTTGAAAAACTCTTCCCCTTGTCTCCCCCACCTTTAGTAGAACTAGGTTTGGAGGAAGACTTGGGTTTAGAGTCTCCCTTATGGTATTCAGTGAGTGATTCGGCCACCACACATCCTTAACATTCCTTTTTTGTAGTTCTTGTTTTGCCAAAGGTTGGAGTCCATCAATGAAGAAGAACAATGCATCTTCTGATGCTAAGTTGGGAATTTGAAGCGTGAGAGTAATGAACTCCTTTACGTAGTCGCTAATCGTACTCTTGTGCTTCAACTCCCTCAACTTCTTTCTTGGTTCATATACCACATTTTCAGGGAAGAATTGTCTTTTTAACTCCCTTTTGAAATCTTTCCATGTGGCTATGTTGCAAGTACTCTTCTCCATATCTACGCACTTTCTCCTCCACCACAAAGTAGCATTATCAGAAAGGTAGAGAGCTGCAGTGCGTACCTTTATTGCTTCTTCGACCACCCATTGGCCTTCAAAGTACCTCTCTATTTGCTATAGGAAGTTCTCCACCTCTCAAGCGTCCCTCACACCCTTGAACTCCTTTGGCTTTGGGAGATCAATCTTTGTCGTCTCCCTTATAATGGTTGGTCGAGATTTTGCCTCCTCGAACCAACCTCGAACTTCCTCAAATAGCTTCAAGGAATTCTCAAGCTTCTCTTCGATTTGGAGCATGCTTTCTTTAAAAGCATCTAGTTCTCCTAACACATGAGCCTCGAGAGTTTCTTTATCATGTTCTATTCTTTGGAAACGCTCATCCATAGAGGACAGAACATTCTCCAACATAGAAACTCTCTCTTCTAAGAAGTTAGAGTCCTTACCTCTAGGCTCACTTGAAGAACGCCCTTCTTGCCTCCCTATTGAGAAGGAATAGCATCCCTTCTCCTTTTAGACTCAACATGCTCCATGGTGATACTAGAAGCCATACCCACAAACCACTTGTGCTCCCTCTCGAACCTGGCTCTGTTGCCAAATTGTCACAGCCTTGGACACACCCCAACGCTACCATGCCGGCACTCGGACTTACTCAACCTCTTGAGCTAAGACCAAGTCTCAGCCTAACCCTCAATACTTAGCAAGAAAGCTAAGAACACAAGAGAACATAAGAGAAAGGAAGCTTTGGTGGAAAGAACACTTTATTGCTCAAGTGTTTATTACAAATGACTCACACATGACTCACACTAACTCTCACCTCCTATTTATAGTCATCCACCTCCTCAATGGATGGTTAGGATTAAATCTAATCAACGGTCTAAATTAATCATCTAGAACCTTCATTACAAATATCCATCATACCACAACTTTCTAAATACTTTTAGAATATTCCATACTATTCTTCATACTCCTATATACATCCACACTCTTCTAGAATACTCTATGACTTTTTCAGAGTCTTCTAGAACCTTCTAGGGTATTCCGGGACCTTCTAGAACATTCTAGAACATTCCGAAACCATCTAGAGCATTCTCAAACACTCCAGAAAACTGTACAAATATCGTTAAATCTAACCTTCTAAAATTTACCGTGACAGTTGGCAATATGGTCCATGGTAGTGCAGAGGCTTCGTAGTTAGATGGCAATTGACCTCAGCAACTGAGAAGAGTGGCAGTTTTGGGGAGATGGCCTGACTAATGTCTTTAGAGACATTAGGCATATACCAACACATCACACAATATCATTTTTTGGCTATTTGAGTTACACAGTAGCGTCGTCGTTCTATGAGGTTCAACATGCCAACTATCAAGCCTCAGCACGCCATTACGGAAATATGATTAAGGGTAACAAGAGTTATGGAGGTCAAATTTAAAAGACCAAATTGGAGTTTTGATCAAACTTCGGAAACTAATACGAGTCTTTAACACGGGTTTACCATAAAAAATATATCATGATCATCCAATATTAAGTTAAATAATTTTTTCCAAAGCTTTAAACTACTAGATAAAATACCTATGCACGAATGGCATTATATATATGTATATATACTGACCAATTTGTTCCCCTAACGCGTTATTGGCTGAATGGTTGTATTAGTGAGCCACGAAGGTTGTGGCAAGGCATGTTGCGTTTGGATTGCTATCCATTTTTTCTTTAATACGAATTAGTTTGTCTTGTTGAAATTTGTTGCCGCATGAGATAAGCCTTAAAGTAGTCTTTGAAGTTGCACTCGAGTTTCAAAGTGGTCCTTAAATTTAATAATTACTCAATTTTGTCTTGAACTTGCACTCCGGGACTCATACTAGTCCTTAAGACACTTTCCGTTCATCAGAACCTAAAAACAACGTCGTTTTGTATTTATTGAAAAAAAAAAAAAGAAAAACACGCTCCCCTTCCCCCAGGCTCGTCCCCTTCCCCTTCCCTTCCCCAACCTGAGGTCTTTCTCCTTCTCCTCCCCCTTTCCCTTTCCTTTTCTCTTCCCCTTCTCTTTTCCCTTTCCCAACCTGAGGCCCTTCCCTTTTCCCTTATCCTTCTCTCACAGCAACAAAGATGAATATAAATTAGAACTTGAAAAGCACGCCAACAGATCTAACCTCCCCCCCCCCCAAAACCTAACGAAAAGCAATTGCAAATTTGTTGAAAAAAATTCATCTTTACCTCGATGAACAAGAATCTCGTGTAATCAAGCCACTGTCTCTGCATATTTTTTTTTTGGTCGATCACTATCTTTGCATCTGACCCACGTCCATGGCTTTCAAGTTTAAAAACAAAAAAATGAAAAAGCCACTTGGTGTTATTCAACCCAACAGAATTTTGGCCTTAAAGTTTAGAGCTTTGAGGAAATTATCGGTTAATAATCAAAAACAAAGAAATGGGAATTTGGAGAGAGAGAGAGAGAGAGAGAGAGGAAAGGAAAAAGAGAACTGGAGAAGAGTTGGGAAAGGGAAAATGGAGCGTGAAAGAGAAAGGAAAAAGGGAAAAGGGAACTGGGGAACGGTTGGGGAAGGGAGGGTTTGTTAAATAAATACAAAACGACGTCGTTTTTAGTATTCCGATTAACGGAAAATACATAAGGACTAATATGAGTCCCGGAGTACAAGTTCAAAGACAAAATTGAATAATTATTAATTTCAAAGACTACTTTAAAGCTTAAGTACAACTTCAGAAATCACTTTGAAGCTTAACTCGTTACCGCATACTAAACAGATAACTTTTAAGGGAGTAAAATTTACACTTTTTTATATTGGATTGCCAATAGTGTTTTTTTGGTACTATAGACTATTAGAGTGTTAATTTTAAATGTGGCATCACTTAATTTTACAAATTTCCGTTTCAAACAAATTAAAAAATTTGATTCAAAAATCAATCCCTATTTATATACTATTTATATATCTTCCACAGTTTTAAGAAACACTATCAATTACAATCTTTAAGTATATCATTTAAGCTAATTCATTAAATAAACATACAAAACAAGGTTAAAAGTGTTATATCATAGACTAAAATTTAAGCTCCCGAGTAAAACATACAAAACAAGGTTAAAAGTGTTTTTTTTCTAGTACTGTTAACTATGAAAGTTTACTCCCATAGCCAAAAACTCTTAAAGACAACGAAGGGAATTAAAGGAAAACTCGTATGAAACAAGAAATTAATATTCATGTATTAGAGTACAACCTAATTCATTTATTTCAATTTATCTATGATAGTTAAATAAACATTAGTTACAAATTTGAACAAGAAAGTACGATTTTAGGTATCATACTACAAATAGAGAAAGTTTCATACTACAAATAATGAAGATTTAGGTATTTTGATTTTATTTTTCAAGACCATAGAGAAATTGAAAATGGAATTAAGTACGATTCAATTGGACAGATCATATGAAAGAGTGCTTGAGGCTTTATATGCAAAATTTTACTGTTTTAGGGCTGCACGAAGTAAGGATCCCGAAGCTGGCCATGGTATACCAGCATATATATTAACGGCCATTAAAAAAAAAAGCTTTCAGGTGTATAAAACATATAAACTAGGGAAGCCTCATTTGAACAAGAAAGAAAGACGCAAATTTCAATTTACCAGTACCTATACATAAATTTATCGCTAACCCCATCGTGTATGAAAGCCAACTATAATGATTAAAAGAAATATACCGAATCACACAAAACTGCACCTGTTTGTAATCTCTCATTTCCATCTGAGAGACTGCCTAATGCCTGTATAAATAAGTCCTAGAGACCTCCCTATCAAAGTAACCAAAAAGAATGAGATTGCAGAACTCATTTTGTCAACAACTGCTCTAATCAGAGGCATTAATATGTCAGATAACTCCAGGAATAAGCTGAAATAATATCGCCTACAATGCATTACAACAAAAACAAGTATATATCTGCTGTCAAGCAATGCCACCTTTACAACAAAAAAGTATCCAATAAACATTCAATACATAAATCTTATAAATGTTTTAAAAACATGTGCACAAACCTGTTTATTACAAATACAAAGCCATTTCAAAACAAAATACATACTGTTCTCAAAATACACAAACTTTTCAAGATGTAAAATTACAAATATTGTTCAATTGTGTTCAAAATACACAAAAACTGTCGGAAACTTGTTGGATGTTTTCGTGCTGTATGCAAAGTATTTCTGATATGGTCAAAAATCGATTATTTTTTAATGGTCACATCACTAACTAGTATTTGAAAGAGAGTTGAAATTCACATTGGCAGATCTTCCAATTTCTTAATTCCAAAGATTCATTATTTCATTCACCAAAACATGAGTTCTGTTTAAGGATGACAGAGAGTGCCCCTCTTCAGCCCCTAAACATGACTAGAAGTCTAGAATTCTCAATGTAAACACAAACAGATTCTATACATCCAAAATGGAGAGTATGTTACGAGTATAAAACCATAGGAGAATCACAACTCAGAAGCTAGCTAATGAGCTATTGTGGTGAGAGCACACAAGGCCTTATAAGGCCTTTACCATCAGGTGCCTTCCCCAAGTGGGCTCGTTACATTGTAAAAATTTACTTAATAGAATTTCACATCTTGTTTAAGAAAAACATAATAAACGAAATGAAGATTTGACAGCCTAAGCTTAATCTTTATATATATTCAGACTAAGTTCATTTCAGTCCCTGATGCATACAATGTACTTCCCACAATCAATTTCCTTTGTATGTTATATCAATTCACAAGTCTAATAAAAAATTAAACGGGAAGAAAAAATTGAAAGGAATAAAGGCAGAGTCAAAACTAAGCCTTGTCCTAATAGAAGAGATCAGCTACAGCCTAAACGGATCAATATGTCTGATAGAAAAGGATAGGAAGGAAACCATTTTCAGAGGTCAAATAGAAAGAGAGAAAAAGAATTTGGTAAGCCTAAATAGAGTAACAAGAAAGTATACCATCCTGCTAAGGCTCTTGATTCCTTAGTCCGCTTTACTGGCATTGAGAAATGATTTATCACCAAGCACTGTAATTCAGGGGACACCGTTTTTGAATTTAGCTGGCTAAGCCTCCTCCACCAACTTTGTGTTTCAGTCTGACTAATATTTGGCAGATAAATGTGCTGACTCCCAAGTGTGCATAAATCAAATTGATCCTCATACATTGACACAACCGTATCCATGTTATGGTACGCCCATTGGTTCAAAGCCACCTGATATCAGGTGTATCAAAGTTTCCATCAAATTTCATGGGCAGTAGAGAAATAAAAATGTAAAAATACTGAAAAACAGGTACATCTTGGGAACTAATGAACTTTTATTATTGTTCCTTTTACAAGTTTCCTCAGATAGCAGGACAATCCCCAACTCCCCAAACTCTCGAAGGACCAGATACAAAGCTGAAGCCCACTCTGGCGCTGAATTGCAAATGAAAGCTATGGGCTTATGGCAAATAATAATTTTCTGATTATTTTAGCAATGTTTAAGGCTCCGAATTTAAAAATAAATAGCAAGGGATGAAAGAACAGCATGCATAAGAGGACAGTTCATAGTAGAAAGGTGTGAACAAAAGGAAAGGGAAACATGGAGAAGTGATGATAACAAAAAAGGTGGGTAAGAATCCTAGTGGAGGTACCCTACCATTTAGTGGATGGTAGTATGCTGCTGGGTCAGGTAGCCGGAGTAAATAAAATATTAAAATTAAAAAATTAAAGTAAAATAAAAGAAATTATAAATGTAAATGTTTTCAAATTGTAACAAGCATCAGACCAGCATAAATGTAACCATGTACCTCATTACGTAATTTTTGGAGTTCTCTGGTGGACAAAGCACATAATGATATGTCCAAGCTATTGGTTTTACTCGATACATCACTATCAACAGAAATAAACTCCAGATATACACTTGCAATCCCATCTGCTATAGCTATCACTAAATCTTCCAATATGGAAATGCCATGCAAACCAAATATACAAGAATCATAGCAACAATCCTCCCTAATAAGATATGGATGATCAATTAGATTCCTTAAAGATTATCTCAAAAAAAAAAAAAAAAAGAAATCAAAACTTGTTGGAATTGAAAGAAAAAACTACAGCACAAATGCATAATCATAGCCTCAAGACAGGAAAATGATCTTTGTACATCTAAATAGGTATTTCACTTTTATTAACTTGTTGTCAACACTCATCATCATCATTAAAGCAAGACATGTCTTCGTTTGTATACTAGGCCAGATATGGATTTAGAAATCATGCAATGGCTGCTAATGCATTAGAAATTTCACTGAGAAATTAGGCATTCTTTTACTCTTTTTCCAACTTGAAACATTTTTAAGTAAAAATAGAATCCAGAAGAAAAAAATCTCTTCTCTGATTATGTTTCCTTTGAAAATTAAACAACACAAAACATTAACCAAGTGACAACATCAACAGAAACCTGCATGACAACAATATATGCTTTTCACATACAAAAACAAAGCTAAAGATTTTATGCCCATTGGCAGCAGACCTCAACTAGAATTCATGTTATCTATAGCATTGACTATATAAGATAGGTAAAAGAAATGATAGGGTTTACCTAAGTGAACCAAATGTGAGTGTTCAACTTGAACCATCAACGGGATGCTCAAACCACCTATATTGGCAGCAACATCGTTCAAAGGTGAGTGTTCAGCTTGAACCATCAACTGTTATGAGGCCCATGGAAGTGCACACCCTGAACGAAAGAAACACCAAATAAAGGCCGATGAGACCAATTCCTAGTACTCGATCAGGATGCATATTGTTGCGAGGTAAAACAACAAGCGCCCATAGCAGTCCAGCGATAAGAAATCCCAGTGTGTAAAATAAGCTACTGTCTTCCGGCACCACGAACAATGCAGGTTTCTTTGACCATGCCCCGAGAAGCAACGAGATCCCCAAACCAACAAGTGTGTTGAACATGGGACCTGCATAGCACCCAGATACGGCTATCTGAACTCCGTCTTCTCCATCCAATGCTAATGCAACATTTGACATCAAATCACCCATAGAATTTCCCCATGCTAATACGGTTAATCCAAGGATGGATGGATTAATTCCAAAAATTATACCAAATGCAACCAATAGAGCCACAAGCTCATTTGCAATTATGTAGAACCACACTATGCTCATGAGGAATCCTCCAAGAACCCAAGGAATTAGATACCTACGTGGTGGATGATCAGGCCTTGTATATTTATATGCCAGAATACCAAGGGTGCATCCAAGTGCAATACTAATACAATAAGATAGTATTGCACTCAAAGAACTCACACTATCTTGTGTGCTCCACAAGAAGGCTAGGAGAATGGGAGCCAATGTAGCACAGGCCACAGCATATGGCTTAGACCAGACTTCATCATTGACCATCGGAATTGTAAGCTGTCTAGGAATTGCCAATGGCACCTCCAGCAATAAAAGTAGTTTCATAACAGAGAAAGACCTGTTGTTTTCAGTGGGCTGATCACTCCATCCCCAAGGAGGCCTTTCATCATCTAACATATGAATTTTATTTGCCTGGTTTGAATATATTGCCACGTTTGAAGACCACATCCATTGAGGCAAGGAAGGAGGTAACCGGGGTGGATCACTCTCAGTGTCTAAGTCAAGGAAAGGGCTATAGACAGAAGTATCCTCTTCAGATCCCATAGAGAAGATGCTTCCCTGGACAGGAAGCAATGGCGTGACAACATCCAATTTCAAATTATGTGCATGCTTACGTAATATCTCATTGGCAGCAACAATGAATGCATAAACAACATAAATCGACACAAAAGCAATGGCTGCTCCAACGCTCACCTTACCTATAACCAAAATCACTAGCAGCGAGATAAGAGTGATTAGAAAGAAACTAACATCCCTTATAAAGCATCTGTGATCAACTTGACTCTCCTTATCTGACACACACAGAGAAACAGCTCCAACAACAACACAGGTAACAAATAGAGCTCCACCTAACACGCTGTTAAGACCCACTTCACCTGTTTCAGTACCCACAAAGGATGCTATACTGGAAAACACATCAGGTGCACCATTACCAAGCGGAAGCAGCACGACCCCAGCCACAGTCGGGGGCAATTTCAAGAGCCTTGAGAGATGCTCAAGAGAAGGGCAAAAGTAGTCAGCCGCAGTGTTACCTAAAAGATAAAACAAAGCAGCAAGCCACACGCCCAATACTAGATAACCAAGAACTCTGACACTGCCACATGTGCAATAGAAAAACCTCAGGTAATCAAGATATCCATCTGAAGAACATTGCGGATTCGCCTTTAGGTAATCACAATGGTTGGCATAACCAGCATGGTTTCGCAACCCGTTACACATTCCTGGCGTAGCTGCAGGCAAATCCGTGTCTGAAAGCTCACTAATTACACTTGAACTATTAAGGCTAATTTCAACCATTCTACGGTGAGTAACCCCAGTGTGAGAAGACCTATATCTCGATATTGAATTCGGAGGCAGGTGGTGTTTTGCCAAATTTGCAGATTGCCTAAGAAGCGGGTTATGAAGAATATCTTCTCGGTTGTAAAAAAAGAAAAACACAACCACCACACAAAGACCATTGAAAACAATACGAAGCTTTCTGCTTCTTGCACCAAATAAGCCACTCAACTTCTTCATTACCAATCTTTTTACCACCTCCCAAAATTACTAAGATCACTCACAGCGTGGTATCAGCTCCAATATGAAAACAGCCTTATTAAAAAATTGAAATAAATCCACCAGCAGGTATGGTGACTAACCACTTGAACCTGAGCACAAGGAGTAATCAAAGTCAGGATATGACAAGATAATATACATTACAATAGCAAATTTTTTTTAAGAAAGAATAGTAAACAAACATAATAAACTTTCACATACTCCAAACTTGCTAATTTATAAGGATTGTCAAGTATAAACTAAAAAATATATGCCAAGGAAATCATGAACAATCCAACAAACAAAATGCATGATTCCCAGTGCCATGAGCAATAGAATTTGCAAGCAAAACATAATAGTTATTTTATGTATTACCCAATACTATCTCCTCTACCTTTTTTCCTAAACCTTTAAAAGAAACTACAGAGATGAACAAATGGAATAGCTAGGTAAGTTAACTTGGATGCAAGGGTTTTCTAAGTGCAAATCCGAGACGCAACACCTTCATCTGCCAAGGTCCTAAAATCATATTTCATTGTAATCAGGAAATGATACCAACATAGAATCAAATATTCACCATAGAGAATCTTTTACCCTTAAAAAATTTTAGGATTAAAAAAGGATGTTTTGACCCAAAATCATAATGTGCAAAGTAAGTTTTAGTATTTAATTAAGGTATAAAACAATAAATTTCTAGAGAGAGAGAGAGAGAAACAATTAGAAACAATGAACCTTCTGAAACAATGAACTTCAAAAGTAAGGGAAAGAAATAGAAAATTCAAAACTATCCATGTCTTACTAATAATGAAAACAGAAAAACTCAATCTCTTAAACTCAATAATTACATCAGTTATCCAACTAAATAATTGCATCACAGTTATCATAAACTGATTTCAAAGCCTAGAAGCAGAGTAAAATTAAAAACATGAGGCATATAATATATCAAAAGATCACCAATTGCAAATTTTTTAACAAGAACATTAGTTAAGAACAATGAAATTAATAAATCATTCACGAAATTAAAAACAGCAGCAGCATTCAGCAACAAACATTTAGCATTCAGCACAAACAGCATTCAATCTGAACTCAACAATCAGCATTCAGCAACAAACATTTAGCATTCAGCACAAACAGCATTCAGCAACAAGACCATATCTGAACTCAACAATCAGCATTCAGCAACAAACATTACAAAACATTAACCAATAATCACATTAAACCTCCAACCAGCAACCAGCAACCAGCAACCGGCAACCAGCAATGACAAAATAGCAACAAACATTAGTACATAAACATTCCAAAACCGTGATGACACTAATCCTGCACCCAGCAACCAGCAATTACAAAACGGCAACATTATAAAACATTACAATACATTACACAAAAATTCCAGAAATTAATAAGAACAAGAAGAACCAAGCATTCAGAAATTAAACAGAGCCATCACTCATCAGTAAACAGAGCAAAATTAAAAGGAAGAAGCGGATGCAAAGCAAAATTAAACAGACCCATCAGTAACCAGAAGCAAAATTAAACAGAGCCATCACTCATCACTCATCAGTAACCACTAACCATGCAAAGTTAAAAGGAAGGAGCGGATGCGAAGCAAAATTAAACAGACTAACACAGCCATCAGTAACCAGAAGCAAAATTAAACAGATCCATCACTAACTTTTGATGGAGACACGGATGGCAACCGGCGAGACGACGACGATAGGCGAGGCGACGGCAAGCGGCGACCCAACGGCGAGCTGCTCCAAGCCACGAACAGAGAAGCCAGAGAAGATGGGGATGACGAGCCGAGCTACCTGGGATCTGGACAGAGGGAAGAGGAAGAAGTGGAGGCGCCGAGAACCTGAGGACGGCGGTGGCAAGGATCCTAGGGCTAGGGTCCTCTTTGCTTTGCTTCAGAAGGGGCCAATGGGGATGCACGAATGATTCTTGATTCGGGGAAGGGGGTGTTTCGGATTTGGGTTTTTTTTTTTTTAAATCACAAAACGGCGTCGTTTTTTATAGAACCGGTCGGTTACCGACCCGATTCAACCGGCCGGTTCAGCGGTTTCTGAACGATTTTCTCTTCAACATTTTCTCTTCAACAGTTATTATCAGTGGATCGGACCGCTTTTATGGCCAGTTTCCGGTTCACAGGTTCGACCAGCCGATCCGATCCGATTTTCAAAAATCAGAACCATGCTATAAGAGAAAAAACCACATATAATAAGAGAGCACTTATTCAACTACTATTCTTAAATGCATCACTTAGTGCATGTTTGGGCGCCATTATTTTGTTAAAAAAAGATCTTTTTTCAATGAAAAAAGATCTTTTTTTATTTTTTAACGTGTTTGGCAAATTTCTAGTAGTAAAAGTAAAAACACTAGTAAAATCAAAAAAAGATCTTTTTTGAGAAGCTGTAATTTACATCTTTTTTTAAAAGATCTTTTTTCCTTAAAAAAAGATGTTTTTCATGTAATAAATGAACAAAAAAGTACTTTTATACTGTTATACCCAAACATAATTAATAGATAAAAAGACCTTTTTATATGAGATATCCAAACATAAAATTACTTTTACTTCTCTATAAGATCTTTTAAAAAAAGATAACTCAAAAAAAGATCTTTTTTTTAAAAGCTCACCCAAACAAGCCCTTAAACTACTAACCACTATCTAACAATCTCAACACATTTCAACACCCCGTCATGGAGGACATACATAGAAAAAGATATCCTGATTATTGGATTAACAGCAATCCATTTGTTGTGATCAATGCTTGAAGACAAAGATCTGAACCAGTTTGGTGGGTTCTCAGTTCCCTAATATGTGGTTTTCTTCCACAGATAAGCAAGAATAGTAACCATTAAATTATATCTCTGATCCAGACTCCATAATTATCCTTGAAGAAATTGCAATGACCATGAATAATTCACTTCTTATGTCAGAGTAAATTGTATGTTAATGTTAGAATAACCGCACACGATAGCCTCATGAATCACTTATATTTTGTGAGTTTTGCTTCAAGTCTTCCGCGAGAAGTCCTCATATCGTGTTTCATTTTATTGGCTTTTCTCTTTTGATGTTTCCTGGGACTTCTCAGCGTCTCTGGCTTTTTATTGACTTGCATTCTTTCCAGACGCTGGCGACGGATTTCAGGATCAGCCCAACCTTTACCCCATTCAGAGAATGAGGAATATGGTTTGTGAGTTTTCGCTGCAAGCAACATATCTGCCTCTGGGTAAACATAGAAAGCTTCTTCACTCATGGACCTGATAAATTCCAATCCCAATTTTGTTGGCTCCGGAAATTTTATCTGAACATGGGTCTGCGACGAGATAAAAACCACAGTTGAATTACCAATTTACAGTCACAGCTAATGACAGCATGCATGTAACAAGACAGCGCATGAATGGTAACATGAGGACACACCATAATGTTTTATTTCCTCCTTGTATTCAATGCTTATGAGTATGGTTTATATTTCTTAACCTTTTTTAAGTTTTGAAGCACAAACCAACACTCAATCATGCAATATGATGCAACGCAAATTAGATAAGGACATGTTATTATTAGACCGTAGAAACAAAACAATACCTTGTCATCTCCCTCCCTGATGTATCCTTTAGCTTCCAAAATCCGAGAGAGACCTCTCCACAATAATATATCAGTGTTTAGAAACTTTTGAGACTGCATATATGCATAATATGAAAACAATTCACATCAATTTACAGCAACATAGAACATCAGGCAAAACAGCAAAATGGGGATAAAGATTACAATTATATGTGGGTTCACCTGCTCCCGTATCTTTCCGACAATATTCTTAAGGCACAACCTCTCTCCATGTCTTCCATATCCATATTCAAAATGTATATCATCATCATATGCAACATCCATGGAATAACTACATGCCTGACAAATCGACAACCATCATGCTTTAGTTCCTTTTCGCTGATGACATCGAATGTAGAAAACATAATTTCTGGACCGTAACAATTTCATATATACCAAGCGTTGGATCCAAAAGTTCACTTTCAAGACCAAAGCTATTAAAAGTAAATACAAAAAGTGCAGAAAACAGAGCATTTATGAAATTTATTTTATCCTATTGAAATTCAACGAGAGATAGAGATACATAGAACATGTGTAAGATGGTGCTAAGGTCCACATATCCGGAAAATACTAACAATACTACAATGTAATTCATTTTTGAGAATTAATTGCAAGTTTACTTGGTGAAATGGAAACTACTTGACATACATGACTAGCAGCAATAGTTTGTAGTAATATACACGCCTCGTCTTTCATATTCTGCCTTTGAGGCGGTCCATCAACACACACATCACATCTACATGAAACAGGGTGCATCAAGACAGTGACAACAGCATTAATCAGCAACTCAAAAGATTCAACATCCTATCAGTCAACCCAGCTGTAGCATAAGTAGATCGCAACACCACATAATTACCACAACAATTGAATATACAAATAGAATAAATAAGATATCAAATTACTAGATATTGGTAGAATTTGAAATACATATGCTACAGGATCTATATGGCACTGAGGCCAGAATTTACATACAAGAGACATTTTCTATGACTGAATTCCTCTCCAAAGTATTCCACAAGTGTCTTTGCTCGACAGCATGACGTGTTCATTCCGTATCTGGACAATATACCACAAGATTATGTACCATAACTACAAGAAAAAAATATAGAGGTGTATGCATCAAAACAAACCTGAAACAGTCAGACAACATGATATATGCTTGTTTTGTCTGATATTCACTTCTTCGACTAGGCAAAAGTGATGGAACTCTCGCTAGGTTTGCAAATAGAACTGGAAGTGCAGTAGGAGAAAGAAATGTAAAAAAGAAAAAAGAGAGTGGGGGGCTTGAGAAATGGCTAAGTGGTGAAAAAGAATGAATCAGTAAGCAACCTACTAATTCAGTGCGAGTCAAGGGAATACGAGTAGATTTGAACAGAAAGCTAGGAATGAAACTTGCATCATGAGATAAATATTGCCTCTATAATGATTAAACTTACTGCAGTCTGCTAATTTCCCATCTCGACCAGCCCGACCAGCTTCTTGGTAGTAGGCTTCCAAACTCTGATCAAATTACATATTCAATAGTTTTAGATATCTCCATAAAAAATGAAATCAAGGGTGCATGGAATGAACACAGATACAGATAAAGTTTTGACAAAGAGACCTGTGGCCAACCATAGTGGATGATTCTTCTGACATTTGGCTTGTCAATCCCCATGCCAAATGCTATTGTTGCAACAACAACCTGAAAATGATAAACATAAATGCATTCCTGTCATTTGGAAAACCTTATTATGGTTCCCTACAAACCAATGAAGTAAAGGTGAAAAGGAAGAGTGATTGGTAGCAAACACAGAATATGGGTAAAATTAATTCAAATCCATGGCTTCATATCACCAAAATTAAAAGAAACTTGATCCTTTAATTATTATTTTGGTATATAATGTGACTTAAGCAATAACAAGATCATTACAAAGAAACAGTCATGCTTTGATGCATAACAGGTTTGGCAGGATTTCAAAGAGCCAAAGTTGCAAAATCTTATAAAAGAAAGGACCAGACATGTATATAAATAGAAGTGTTTATGCATGAAAATAAGTCAAACTCATGAACCATCCAAATCCGACATAACAAGCTAAAAGAAAATACTTGTTTGTGTTTTATTGATTGTGTTCCATGCAGTTGTTTCTGGATTTTCATAACAATGGTGCAAATGGCACCACACTATCACTGAGACAAGAAAATTAAAATAATACTGTAACTTAATTTCAGAAGTCTGTCACATCATATTTTAAAATTAACAAATGATTACGATAACTGATAACTGGCAACCTGAATTCAAATATAAAACACTATTCATTTGCCTTCATAAAAATTTTGAAGTCAGACATCTATTATTGTTCTGTCAGATTCAAGATCCATACCTCTATGGTATTTTCATGAAATTCTTTGTGAACCCTTCTTAGATGTGATTTGGGCAGCTGGAGATAGAAATTCAGCTCATAAATTAGTTTCACATCCAACAGATAACATAATTCAAATCTTGATAGTTGAACATGCAGCAAAAGTTTATAAGAGAATAATGTAAAACTAGCTACCAAGCTCGTTTCAATGAATTCCACAGTAGAGCCTAGAAACCAATTAAGAATAACAGGTAATTAAATTATTCTTCTCCGTATAGTATATAGGAGACATCCATTGGAAATTATGCACTGTATTTCATTGTGTTTAAAACATGATCAACATGATAAAGTCCAATTGATTAAAAATTTAATTTTTAAATGACCATCTACTTAAACAAGATTGAGTATAATCCCATACCGCTGCATTATAGGCAGCAGCCTTCACGCCAAACTTGCATAGATACTTTGCAATTTTCAGCGTTTCTTTTCTCGTTGGTACATATATGATTGCCGGTCCTTGCTCCAAAGGACCTTTAAGTACTTTCAGACTTCCTTCTGGTTCCTTGGGTGGATCATCTATCTCAGATAACTCCCAGTCCTTCGGAGGAGATTGTGCACAAAATTCACCACAGGTAACTGCATTAATTAAAAAAAAAAACAAATTGAGAGTCACAAATGTTCAATGAGATTGAAGTTCTTCACCACTGGCACTGAAATTGCTTTCAGTTTTATGCTAAATATGAACAATAACTCCAAAGTAAAAAAATGCCAGAAAGTGTAATACCATCCCAATCATCCACGCTTTGACAGTCATCGTTGTCATTTTCCAGAAACTCGACAGACAACTCTTTTCCCTTTACAAGATTGTCTGTGTTTCCTGAGCGCATTACATTAACATATCTGCCACCATAATCATCATGGTTGTCATCCACATCATAAGGAGAAACATCATCATTATTAGAGATTCTACCAGCACCAGAGCTGCTGGAAACATCATCCGAGTCCTTTGAGATGGAAGACTTTTTATTTTTATTGGAATTTAGCTTGCTACCATATACTTTAATCAATTCATGAAAATCTTTCTCATAAAAGGCTTGTGAAGTTCCACTATGCTTTACCTGTTTGAAGCCACAATGAATCTTAAGTATATATAGACTATGGTAACAAGTTATAAGCGGATGCTAGCATGAAAGTTATAAACATAAAACTCACCATGAAGCGTAAATTAGATCGAAAGAAAGATGTAAGCACAACAATTGTTTCCTTTGACATGCGTAATGATTTTAAAATATCTTCTTGAACTCTGTGTGTAGCTGTAGCTGTCAAGGCCATCAAAGGTATGTCAAATTCCAGGAATTTAAGTTTGCTGGTGCTGAAATTTTCCCTCAGCACAGATAATCGGCTGAAACAAGTGAAAGACATTTTATGTATAGGTCATACTTCTGACAGCAGAATAAAGGCATTTAAGAAATCGTGAAGGTATGCAGGAAACAAAGAACAAACGTGACGATTAAGATAATCAGTCAAATTAATCTAACAATTGATCATTGATCTTTAATCTTTGTTTCTATCCAATTCATTTCCAGCATAGAGAATCCTAAAATAAAAATAAATAAATAAAAGAAGCAGCAAACAGAGGATACCTATAGTCTGGACGGAAATCATGACCCCATTTAGAAACACAATGCACCTCATCAATTGCGAACAATGCAATACCATGACTTTCTGCAAGCTTCTGCAGTGGTTGTATTAATCTACATGGGATTGCATTGCAATTAGAACATAATAAAGAATGAAAAGACAAACAAAAATGAAGACTTCAACAGATACTTAATGAGCTTCTCAAAGACCCCGAACGGCCAAACCATACCTTAGGACAGTCTCTGGACAAACATATATTATGCTGTACATGCCTCTCATTGCTTTCTTTTCAACAGTATTGTCAGGTTGCCCAGACCCAAGAAAGCAAGCGCTGACTCCATGTCTTGCTAGCTTTAAGCATTGATCATGCATCAAGCTTATTAATGGCGATATCACAACCACCACTTTCCCAGTTAACAATGCAGGAACCTGAAAGCACAATGATTTCCCTGCAAAAACATCCCCATAAATGTAAGTACAACATAGAAATTTAGCAAGCAACACAGAAGGGACAGTTAGAGCTAAAGAATGAACCAGATCCTGTTGCAGCAAGGACAAGGCAGTCCTTATGAGCTGCCCATGCGTTCAGCGCTTCCTTCTGAAAACTCTTCAAACACAAAATCCCAAAATGCTTCTGTAAGAGACCACCAACTCTCGTCTCCCAATCAGACATAACAACCAAATTTTCCATTGGACCAGTTACAATTTGTCCCGGCATCACGGTCACATCATCAGGCATTTTAGAGATAGGCTTATCGTGCTCATTCACCATTTCTAGATCAACAATTGCCACATCACGTATCTTATTGCACACAGTGGACTTATCATTGGAATGAAAATGGTCCAATATGCTCGACTGCCGAACTTGGCTGGTCGAGGACAAAGCTTTTCTCTTGAGAGCTTTTCCATGAGGAGCACGAAATTTTGAAGGCTGCATGGTGGTAGTGGAAGCTTTGGAGCTAGTTGTAGCTCTACCACTACCACTACCAGCCGTCAAGATATGCTCCACAACATTGGGAATAGACAAACCCACTGTTTTGATGCCTTCTACAATGCTGGAATACTCAAAACCCATTTCAAGCATTTCCACAAGCACTTGGTCGAAGGATAAGTTACTGGCACCCATTTCATACCCTGGGAATAGCAAGCATTAACAAACTTGTGTAGCGAATAAAAAATTGAAAAATACAAGTAAATGGGAAGTAATTAGAGATGAAAAAGATCCCATCTTCCCAAGAATTAAGATGAAATGGCATTATGAATTTTCTGCTGCGCTTGGTGATGGCAAACGCAAAAGACCAAAACTTGGGCACAGGGGCCACATTGAATAAAGGAAACAGCAGAACGGAGAAAAGTAATGCATGAAATTGAACCTGAAGAAATTATCTTCTGAATTCTTCGTCAGGAACCGCGCCAAATGGTTTTTTGAGTGACCAAAACATTAACATGAGAATCTCCAACTCTTTGGCGCTCGCGCTACAGTGAATATCGATATTCGGAGGAGGAACCAACTGTAAACGACGCCGTCAGATGAATATCTATATTTTCTGTTTCTCTCTAATTTCTTTCAGAAAAAAAAAATTAAAAACGTTTTTTTCCCCTTTTCTGTTGGACGATCAATTCTTTCTGGGCTGGCTCGCATGAGTTAAAGCTGAACCCTATGATGTTGTTGGGCCAAATTATCAATAACGGTTTCTTATAATTTTTTTATTAGAGTAATTTTTGTGACGGATTGGTTCGGGGTACAAATCACCAAAGAAAAAACATTTGGGAAACAAAAATAATTAGTCAATATGAATTTTAAGTTTTTAACCAAAGGTTAGTCGAGTGATTTTGGAGAATGCAACACAAGCATCATAAAAAGGGATAGCAAGGTAAGTGAACCAAAAAATAATATAGTTTTTGTTTGGGCGCCTTTAACTCAATAAAAAAAAAATTTTTTTTTTTGTATATTTGAGAAATTTCAAATAGTAAAGGTAAAAGTACTAAAAAAATAAAAAAATAAAATATCTTTTTTGAAAAGTTACAATTTACATTTTTTTAAAAAAAAAATTTTTTAAAAATAAGATATTTTTTACATAATAAATGAACAAAAAATACTTTTATCTTATTTTTTTAAACATAATTGATAAATAAAAAAAATTTTACATGAAATATTTAAATATAAAATTACTTTTATTTTTATAAAAAATATTTTAAAAAAACATTATTATAAAAAAAATTTGAGGATCACGTCCAAACAAGCCCGTAAAGGATTGGAATAGAGATGAACTCAACAATCACCTACTAGCAAATATATCTATAAAAATTCAAGCTCTTCCATCATTGAATAGAGAGAACGCAAAGATAGGGAAGGATGGAAGTATTTATAGGAAAACTTTTTCTATCGAATCCACCTACAAAGCCTTAGCCAACTGGTCAATACCTACATCTTGCAATTGGAACAAAATCTGGAGATGGCAGGGACTACAATAGGCAAAGACCTTCATCTAGAAGGTAATGCATAATAGACTTTTCACCAACCAAAGAAAAGCGAAGATATTCAGGAGTGACGGAGGGTCAGAAGCTGCGAAAACCACCAGAAAGACCTCATTCACGCACTGAGGGAGATTGTCCCAAAGTCTCAAGTAGTTGGGCGAAGTTGATCAAACCCGAGCGCAATAGAGATTCTCCGGCACTGAAAGAGAAGAATGGTACAACCAAGATCGAAACTTGATCGATGCTTTCATCATCGCGATTTGGAAGATGTGGCACTGAAGGAACTGAAAAACCCTCAATCTGAATTACAAAAGACCTCCCAATCCTCATCTGGAAGTGTTGAAGAAGGTCGATGAGGTTACTGAAATTGTGTGGAGAAGAAAGAATTCGACACTGAGCAGGACCATAGAAGTTTGCAATATTAAATGGGTCGTCCCACGGTGTAGATGGGTGTCTCAAAACTCGGATGGCTCGGTGTACGGAGGAGAGAGAAAGATTGGGTGCGGTGGGGTGCGGTGGGCTTTTGAAAATGAAAATAGCAAATGGGTGGTTGGTTTCTCATATAACATTGGAAAATGTTTAAACCTTCAATGTCAAATTATGGGAAATCAAATAAGGTCTTGAGTTAGCTTATACTATGGGACTGAAGAGACCAAGAATTGAGTGTGACTCAAAAGCAGTCATATGTTTTGCTTGAGTTAGCTTATACTATGGATCCTCAAAGCATGTTAAAACTTTAATGAAAATATTTTTTAATATCTTTTCGGGACATCTGGTATCAGAGCCTGATGGGGAAGTAGGAATATTAATATTATCATTAAACTATCTCTGAGGTTCATGGATCTGGAAACCATTTTCTACTGTTCATGTTCTTACTGTTCATTTTCTTATATTTCCTGTATATATCATAACAACCACTCTTTAAATCTGGAAGTACAGGCTGTTTAATTTTATCACTTAAAGGAACTGTAGCAGTAAGACCCTTGTTGATGGGCAGTAAGGCTAATTTGATGATGTTCTCGAAAGTGATAAGATCCAAACGTAAGAACTCCTGGTGGCTATGGATTTAGAGATTGCAAAAAAAAAAAAAAAAAAAAAAAAAAAAAAGAGTTAAGACACCAGATCCAAAAATTTAAGTGATAGTTTAGTGATAATGTTTATGTTCTTCCTGAACCAAAGGAGGGCAATGATATCAGATTTTATGGAAATATGTCTAAACTCTTCCGTTCTCTTTCTAGACGACTTTCTTTCTCTTCTCCGTCTTCCTCCTCTACCTCTCCAATCCATTCTTCCTCCAATCCCCTTACTGAGAAAGTGGCTAGACCTGATGAACTTTCTCCCAAACACAATATCTTTGAAGAAGAAGTTTGCTTCGAAGATATCAATCAAGCCATCGATAACTGGGAGATACCCAAAATCCCCCAAGATGAGCTTTATGTCCCTGACGACAACAAAAGAAAATCAGACTATATCATCAAAACCGCTGAAAATAATATTCCTCTAGGACCAGAATCCGGTGAAGAATTCCATCTCTTAACCAAAGCATCTGTCAGAGAACATGCCCGTCACTACAGATATCTTCACATAGGGTGTGTCCAAGTTGCCGTCAAACCTCTCATCCGAGAAGGCTTAAATGCTTCCATCCTCATGTGTCTTCGAGATATTAGACACAATGATTTCCAAGACTCCCTTATTGGAACAGTTGAAACAAGTCTTGGACATGGTCCAGTTTATTTCAACTGTTTTCCTAACAAAACGGTCAGCTTGTTAGACACTAACATCCTTGACTCCCTCTTCCTGAACATCCGAATTCATGGTCTTAACATGAAGGAAGGATCCATTCCGGCCGCTTTAATCTATAGGATTCAATACAAGGTTATGAATACTTGTAATTCTAGGGTCCTTCTTAAATCCCAAGATCGTGAAACTACTTTGTTTGTCACTGACATGACAAAGGCAAATGTCATGATTCCAAGGCTCATAAGGTGGGATGAAATTGATCTCCCCCAGTCATGGTCTATTGACAGAGCTATCCCTACACAACCTAGACAAGCACCTCTCTTACGAGAAATAAAACAGGATGAATCAGGGAAAGTAGAAATTTTCTTCGACAGACGAAACTCTTTTTCCTCTAGGTCTGAAGCAGGGACATCTAATGATTTTGCTTCAGCAAGAAGGTCTTTTTCCGTAACTTCTCAATCTCAGTTTCCAAAATTTTCAAAACCTGTACACTCTGAGATCAATATTTCTGGATTACAAAATAATTCAAACATTTCTCAAGCAGTTTATCAAACCGATGATAAGCATTCAGATGATGATGTTGAGATAGAATCTTCCATTCAATCTCCAACATACTCATCTATGCAGGGTGCTCAATATTCTTCAGTAAATAATGCCCAATGAGTACCACAGAATTTATCATTGACAGAGAAGCTTTACGTAAAAACCTCGATTCTGAGGAATATGACCTCCACAGAAAGTGGTATTTACGTACGCATACAGCTACTCAAATTGCATCATTCAAAGAAAAATATTACAATTTTCTAAAAGAAGTTAAGATGCATATTCCCTTCTTTGAATGGTTTCATGCTTACTCCATCAAAAACAATCTTGTTTATCCTTTTAAGCACAAAGAAAACTTGCTTTCAGCAAATGTTATTTCAACTTGGAAGGTTAAAGATGGAAATTTAATCAGATCCGAGTTTCCTCCAAAAGGACCCTTTGTAATTTCAAACACGGAAGGACATAATCCTGTTATGGCCTCTCCTTTTAAATCAAAAAATATTGATGAAGCTGTCGCCCCAAAAGATATTAAAAATCTTATTGAGCAATCAAATTACACCAATAGATTTTTACAATGTCTAGGGGACAACCTTTCATCTTCAGGATCTACTTTTTCTTTGAAAAATGTTTCTGAAGCCTCTACTTCTAAAAGTATTGAGAAACCCCTTTTTAAACCTTTTAAAATTAGTAGTAAGGCAAAGCAAAGTCTTAAAACCTCCATTTTAAAACAACAATCTGGTGATTCAGAAGTTATTCAAAAAATCGACCAACTTTTAAACCGTTTCTCTACTGTCCCTAACCAAGTGGAAGGGTTTAACCAAACCCTCTACATATGGTTATAATCGCATTTCTGCTCCTGACCTGGCTCTCGAAGAAAGAGAACTAGGTTTTGTCAGCTTCAATGCCAATAATGTCTATGAATGGAACATAGATGGTAAAACTGAATATAACATCATGAGTATGCTTCAGCATATGACTATGGTAGGCACAGCCTATCAAGCTGCCCATGAAACCTCTGAAGAAGCAATAGCCAACGTTATTGTTTCTGGTTTCAGTGGCCAACTCAAAGGATGGTGGGATAACTACCTTTCGGATAACCAAAAACATTCAATCTTCTCTGCCATAAAAGTCAATGATCAGAACGAACCGATCATTGGTGATGACGGGGAACCCATCCCCGATGCTGTTAATACCCTAATTTTTACCATAGCAAGCCATTTCATTGGTGATCCATCTCTCTGGAAAGATCGTTCGGCTGAACTGCTTTCCAATCTCAGATGCAAAACCTTGTCTGATTTCCGGTGGTATAAAGACACCTTTCTTACCAGGGTGTACACCAGAGAAGATAGTCAACAACCTTTTTGGAAAGAAAAGTTCCTTGCTGGACTCCCAAAATCTCTTGGAGATAAAGTAAGGGACAAAATACGTAGCTTAACCCCGGATGGGATAATACCCTATGACGAGTTAAGTTATGGTCAACTAGTTTCTTTTATCCAGAAGGTTGCTCTAAAGATTTGTCAAGATGACAAAATCCAAAGGCAACTTGCTCGAGAAAAAACCCAAAATCGTATTGATCTAGGAACTTTCTGTGAACAATTCGGTCTTCCTGCTTGTCATCCAAGAAAATCCAAAAGACCATCCAATCGAAAAGTTTTTACTAAACCTAATCCTGAAAAGAATTTCAGAAGGTCTAGAAGAGGTTTTCAAAACTCTAAAAATGAAAAGAATTTCCAAAAGAATTTCCAAAATTACCCACAAAAAAACCCCATTATTTGCTATACATGTAAGAAACCTGGACATATTAGCAAATACTGCCGGTTAAAAAGAAAGATTAATAATCTAAACCTTGATCCTCTGATTGAGGAACAGATTAATAATCTGATGTTAGAAAGTTCAGAAAATGATTCTGACCAAGAATCTTCGGATGATATCAATAACATCGAAATCGATGACATTGAATCATCCTCAGATTCAGATGTCAAGCAAATTGGTGTTTTATCCAAAGATCAAGATCTCCTATTTGATGCTATTGAGGCTATTGACAATCCTGAACAAAAGAAAGACTTCCTTTTGAAACTAAAAAAATCTTTACAAAAGGAGAAAAAACCCAAAAATCTGGTCCTTAGCAATAAATATGATGTTAAACCTATTTTCAAAAAATTAGAAAAACAAGTTATTCGTCCCATAACTATTCAGGACCTCCAGTCTGAGGTCAACAATCTCAAAAGAGAAATCCAGGAAATCAGGAGACATCAAGACAATCATCAACTTATTCTCTCCCAATTAATGCAAGCGGGAGAATCTGGTGATGAACTTGATCAAACAGAGTGTTCTAAGGAACAAGAAAATAAAATCTCTGACGACAACGAGGGAAAAGAAATTCTAAGAATAATCAATGTATTCTCTTTTATGAAACATCGTGTTCATATCCGAATTGTCGTTAAAGATTTTGTTTTTGACACCATTGCACTCTTTGACTCAGGTGCAGATTCAAACTGTATTAAGGAAGGTTTGGTCCCCACGAAATATTTCGAAAAAACTACTGAACGCCTTAGCTCAATAACAGGAGAAAGGCTAAGTGTCAATTTCAAACTAACAGATGTTTTTATTGAAAAGGGTAATATCAGGATTCCCACCGAATTTATTATTGCAAAAGATATCAAAAATGATGTGGTGTTGGGGACACCTTTCATAATCCTTTTGTTTCCTTATCTGGCAGACTTTCCGGGGCTTACCTCTTTTGTTCAGGGACAAGTAACCTTCTTTGAGTTCCTGGATTCACCAAAACAAAAATCTTTAAATCTAATTGAATCCAAGACTAGACAGATTTGTTTCTTAAAAGAAGAAATCTCTTTTAAAACCCTTGAATCCCAACTCTCCCAACCAAAGATTCAGGACAAAATTAAAAATCTTTTGAACCAAATTGAGAAGTCTATTTGTTCAGATTTGCCTCATGCTTTCTGGAATAGGAAAGAACACGTCGTTGATCTTCCTTATGAAAAGAATTTCAAAGAATCAAAAATCCCTACAAAAGCCCGCCCAATTCAAATGAATGAGCAGCTTTTGCAGCATTGTCAAAGGGAAATAAAAGATCTTTTGGATAAAGGATTAATTCGTCCTAGCAAGAGTCCTTGGTCTTGCTCTGCTTTTTATGTTAATAAGCAAGCTGAAATAGAACGAGGAACCCCTAGGCTTGTCATCAATTACAAACCACTGAATGAAGCCTTACAATGGATTCGTTATCCTATCCCAAACAAAAAAGATTTGCTTAGTAGGTTAAATTCTGCAAACATTTTCTCAAAATTTGATATGAAATCCGGTTTTTGGCAGATTCAAATCACCGAATCAGACCGATACAAAACAGCATTTACAGTTCCATTTGGACAGTATGAATGGAATGTAATGCCTTTTGGTCTGAAAAATGCCCCATCTGAATTTCAAAAAATTATGAATGATATTTTCAATCCATATTCAGATTTTGCAATCGTTTACATTGATGATGTTCTAATTTTTTCCCAAACTTTACATGAACATTTCAAGCATGTTAAAACTTTCATGTACATCATCCAAAAAAATGGTCTTGCTGTCTCTAAGACAAAAATTGTTCTCTTTCAAACAAAAATCCGTTTTCTTGGTCATATAATCTTCCAAGGCACTATAACTCCAATTGAAAGATCAATTTTGTTTGCAGAAAAGTTTCCAGATTATATCCTTGATAAACCTCAGCTCCAGAGGTTCCTAGGTTGTCTCAATTACGTTTCGGATTTCATCCCAAATCTTAACAACCTCATTAAGCCTCTCCATGATAGGCTTAAGAAAAATCCTCCACCTTGGACAGAAAAACATTCTGATATTATCAGGTTCCTTAAAACCAAAGTCCGCAATCTTCCTTGTCTTTACTTACCGGTTCCTCATGCATTCAAAATAGTGGAAACAGATGCATCAGATTTAGGATATGGTGGTATCCTAAAACAAAAACTGCATGATAAAGAATGTATCATTGCATTTACATCCAAACATTGGAATAGTACTCAACAAAAATATTCCACTATCAAAAAAGAAATTTTAGCCATTGTTTTATGCATCACAAAATTTCAATCTGACTTACTCAACCAAAAATTTTTAGTCCGAGTTGATTGTAAATCAGCTAAAGATGTTTTACAAAATGATGTTAAAAATCTTGCTTCAAAACAAGTTTTTGCCAGGTGGCAAGCTATTTTAAGCGTCTTTGATTTTGATATTGAGCATATCAAGGGCAACTCAAACTCTCTCCCTGACTTTCTCACACGTGAATATTTGCAGGGAGATAAACAGAAAGAAGATGCCTAAAAAGGCAACCTTGGCCTCAGCGAGAGGCAGAGGCATTCGCCTAGCCCTACCAGGGCCAATCAGAAGATCTGGGTCTAGTACCCCAACAGAGTCATCTACCCAACAACCTACTCAACAATCTGGGTCATTTACCCAACAACTCACTCAAACCCAACAAGCTGGGCCATCCACACAACAAACCACCCAAAAAACTTTTGAACCACAAAACAATCAAGCCAAACAATCCAAAGCAGACTATGCCATCCCAATTGAAACCCTCCTAGCCTTACAGGACCAGGGTCTTACCAAACTCAACAAAAAATCTTGGGCCGACCTTTGCAGTGAGTCCGATGAAGAAATTGATCTATCTCAATTAATATCTCAAGTAGCCAATCGAAGAACAGTCATCCAAATAGGAAAACAAAAGTCTGTCGTCTCAACGCCCCAAACACCCTCAAATACTACAAAAACCCAAAAAACCCAAACCAATTACATACCTACAAACAAAACCGCAAATATTATCTACATAGAGCCTGAATTCTGGGATAATTCTCCAAACAAAGTCATCCCAAAGATTTTCCCTACTGGATTCCACTTCAGGCCCATAGCACCTAATAAAACTCGCCACTTCTACGAATTCATCTTAATAGATACTGACTCAGTATCTATTAAACATTACAAGGATAAAACCAATCCCGAATTTATAACCCATTCAACCATTCAAATTCTCAAGATTTTATCCCCAAAACAATTTGGGAACAACCTAAACAAAATTCAAAAATTTTCTCAAAATTATGACCCAATAGGTTTTAATTATTGGGACTACATGGAAGCCTGGACTAAAGTATTTTGGTTTCAAAATACTCAGTTCAGACATTCATGGTTAATTTATTTTAAAAGAAAAATCAATTATGTTTTTCCAAATTGGTTCTACCAATGGTGGGACTTTTTTGGACCAATCCAAGAAATCTTACCCTCACCAACAGATGAAGGGTATAAACTTTTTCAATCAAACTTTAACAATCAGGAAACATGTGTTCCTGTAATGTTAAAATTTTTCTCAACTTTTTCATTGGCATGGGTATTCTCATGGCAATACAAGTATGCAAAACCAAACCACCCCAAATCATTTCCAATCCTTCAAAGGCATGGTTATGTCAAATGGTGGTCTCAATTTGATGCTTCAATGGCCTACCCAGAGAAGGTCAGAGAATGGTTCAAATCCAATCCTGAAAATCAAAAGATTTCAGATCCGGAAACTGCCCTGTTCCTCAATCAAAAAGCCCAAATTGCTGCAGCCCTTGCAGGAGCTCAATCGAAAGAAACTCTAGCAAAACATCTTCAGCAAATCATGCAGATGATTGAAGAAGACAAAAAACACAAGGATGATCCCACTTCCTCAGCAGAATCCTCAAGCAGTTATAATCAGAATGAAGACGACTGCTTTGGAATCGATCTAGGAGAGGATTAGTCTTTAATCTTCAAAATCTATGTAATCAAAAAATTCATTGTTAACCTGTACTGTAGAAATAGTACCGGTAATATGCACCTGTACTGTAGAAACAGTAGTATATCCAATTATAAAAGGAAGCCTTGCATTCATTGAAGGGCACCCTTCAGTTTACATATCATAGAGAGAAGTTAGAGAGAGAGACTCAGAGAGTTCCCTTGTAAGCTCTCCAGCTCTTCTTCTTCCCTCTTCTTTATTTCAATCATTCAATAAAACTTTCAATCAGTTCTTTATTTTCGAGTCTTCATATTTACATTTCTGCAGCTGCATATGTGAGCGGACTACCGCCACATCTAACTTCATATTTATTTTCCTGCTCTTGCATCTATCATAAGCATATGCGTGCGGACTACCGCCGCATCTAACTTCATATTTACTTTCCTGCCATTGCATCTACCATACTGCATCCATACTAACCCTGTCTACTCCTTCTTCCCCTTTCCCTCCTTGATCCACATTCGGGACATCTGGTATCAGAGCCACCAGGAGTTCCCTTGTAAGAAATGAGTATGGTAGGCACAGTAGCAGTAAGGCTTAAATTAGTAGTAAGGCAAAGCAAAGTCTTAAAACCTCCATTTTAAAACAACAATCTGGTGATTCAGAAGTTATTCAAAAAATCGACCAACTTTTAAACCGTTTCTCTACTGTCCCTGAAACTCCTAACTCTGGTGAGTCTACTTCTCGTATTCAAACACGCTCATCCAAAGCTGTTAATGCCCTTTGTCATGAATCCAATGACTCCTCCTCCGATCACAGTGATGATTCCCACAAATCATCCCTCAAGATCAGCCCAATTCTAACAAACTCCCTAACCAAGTGGAAGGGTTTAACCAAACCCTCTACATATGGTTATAATCGCATTTCTGCTCCTGACCTGGCTCTCGAAGAAAGAGAACTAGGTTTTGTCAGTTTCAATGCCAATAATGTCTATGAATGGAACATAGATGGTAAAACTGAATATAACATCATGAGTATGCTTCAGCATATGACTATGGTAGGCACAGCCTATCAAGCTGCCCATGAAACCTCTGAAGAAGCAATAGCCAACGTTATTGTTTCTGGTTTCAGTGGCCAACTCAAAGGATGGTGGGATAACTACCTTCGGATAACCAAAAACATTCAATCTTCTCTGCCATAAAAGTCAATGATCAGAACGAACCGATCATTGGTGATGACGGGGAACCCATCCCCGATGCTGTTAATACCCTAATTTTTACCATAGCAAGCCATTTCATTGGTGATCCATCTCTCTGGAAAGATCGTTCGGCTGAACTGCTTTCCAATCTCAGATGCAAAACCTTGTCTGATTTCCGGTGGTATAAAGACACCTTTCTTACCAGGGTGTACACCAGAGAAGATAGTCAACAACCTTTTTGGAAAGAAAAGTTCCTTGCTGGACTCCCAAAATCTCTTGGAGATAAAGTAAGGGACAAAATACGTAGCTTAACCCCGGATGGGATAATACCCTATGACGAGTTAAGTTATGGTCAACTAGTTTCTTTTATCCAGAAGGTTGCTCTAAAGATTTGTCAAGATGACAAAATCCAAAGGCAACTTGCTCGAGAAAAAACCCAAAATCGTATTGATCTAGGAACTTTCTGTGAACAATTCGGTCTTCCTGCTTGTCATCCAAGAAAATCCAAAAGACCATCCAATCGAAAAGTTTTTACTAAACCTAATCCTGAAAAGAATTTCAGAAGGTCTAGAAGAGGTTTTCAAAACTCTAAAAATGAAAAGAATTTCCAAAAGAATTTCCAAAATTACCCACAAAAAAACCCCATTATTTGCTATACATGTAAGAAACCTGGACATATTAGCAAATACTGCCGGTTAAAAAGAAAGATTAATAATCTAAACCTTGATCCTCTGATTGAGGAACAGATTAATAATCTGATGTTAGAAAGTTCAGAAAATGATTCTGACCAAGAATCTTCGGATGATATCAATAACATCGAAATCGATGACATTGAATCATCCTCAGATTCAGATGTCAAGCAAATTGGTGTTTTATCCAAAGATCAAGATCTCCTATTTGATGCTATTGAGGCTATTGACAATCCTGAACAAAAGAAAGACTTCCTTTTGAAACTAAAAAAATCTTTACAAAAGGAGAAAAAACCCAAAAATCTGGTCCTTAGCAATAAATATGATGTTAAACCTATTTTCAAAAAATTAGAAAAACAAGTTATTCGTCCCATAACTATTCAGGACCTCCAGTCTGAGGTCAACAATCTCAAAAGAGAAATCCAGGAAATCAGGAGACATCAAGACAATCATCAACTTATTCTCTCCCAATTAATGCAAGCGGGAGAATCTGGTGATGAACTTGATCAAACAGAGTGTTCTAAGGAACAAGAAAATAAAATCTCTGACGACAACGAGGGAAAAGAAATTCTAAGAATAATCAATGTATTCTCTTTTATGAAACATCGTGTTCATATCCGAATTGTCGTTAAAGATTTTGTTTTTGACACCATTGCACTCTTTGACTCAGGTGTAGATTCAAACTGTATTAAGGAAGGTTTGGTCCCCACGAAATATTTCGAAAAAACTACTGAACGCCTTAGCTCAATAACAGGAGAAAGGCTAAGTGTCAATTTCAAACTAACAGATGTTTTTATTGAAAAGGGTAATATCAGGATTCCCACCGAATTTATTATTGCAAAAGATATCAAAAATGATGTGGTGTTGGGGACACCTTTCATAATCCTTTTGTTTCCTTATCTGGCAGACTTTCCGGGGCTTACCTCTTTTGTTCAGGGACAAGTAACCTTCTTTGAGTTCCTGGATTCACCAAAACAAAAATCTTTAAATCTAATTGAATCCAAGACTAGACAGATTTGTTTCTTAAAAGAAGAAATCTCTTTTAAAACCCTTGAATCCCAACTCTCCCAACCAAAGATTCAGGACAAAATTAAAAATCTTTTGAACCAAATTGAGAAGTCTATTTGTTCAGATTTGCCTCATGCTTTCTGGAATAGGAAAGAACACGTCGTTGATCTTCCTTATGAAAAGAATTTCAAAGAATCAAAAATCCCTACAAAAGCCCGCCCAATTCAAATGAATGAGCAGCTTTTGCAGCATTGTCAAAGGGAAATAAAAGATCTTTTGGATAAAGGATTAATTCGTCCTAGCAAGAGTCCTTGGTCTTGCTCTGCTTTTTATGTTAATAAGCAAGCTGAAATAGAACGAGGAACCCCTAGGCTTGTCATCAATTACAAACCACTGAATGAAGCCTTACAATGGATTCGTTATCCTATCCCAAACAAAAAAGATTTGCTTAGTAGGTTAAATTCTGCAAACATTTTCTCAAAATTTGATATGAAATCCGGTTTTTGGCAGATTCAAATCACCGAATCAGACCGATACAAAACAGCATTTACAGTTCCATTTGGACAGTATGAATGGAATGTAATGCCTTTTGGTCTGAAAAATGCCCCATCTGAATTTCAAAAAATTATGAATGATATTTTCAATCCATATTCAGATTTTGCAATCGTTTACATTGATGATGTTCTAATTTTTTCCCAAACTTTACATGAACATTTCAAGCATGTTAAAACTTTCATGTACATCATCCAAAAAAATGGTCTTGCTGTCTCTAAGACAAAAATTGTTCTCTTTCAAACAAAAATCCGTTTTCTTGGTCATATAATCTTCCAAGGCACTATAACTCCAATTGAAAGATCAATTTTGTTTGCAGAAAAGTTTCCAGATTATATCCTTGATAAACCTCAGCTCCAGAGGTTCCTAGGTTGTCTCAATTACGTTTCGGATTTCATCCCAAATCTTAACAACCTCATTAAGCCTCTCCATGATAGGCTTAAGAAAAATCCTCCACCTTGGACAGAAAAACATTCTGATATTATCAGGTTCCTTAAAACCAAAGTCCGCAATCTTCCTTGTCTTTACTTACCGGTTCCTCATGCATTCAAAATAGTGGAAACAGATGCATCAGATTTAGGATATGGCGGTATCCTAAAACAAAAACTGCATGATAAAGAATGTATCATTGTATTTACATCCAAACATTGGAATAGTACTCAACAAAAATATTCCACTATCAAAAAAGAAATTTTAGCCATTGTTTTATGCATCACAAAATTTCAATCTGACTTACTCAACCAAAAATTTTTAGTCCGAGTTGATTGTAAATCAGCTAAAGATGTTTTACAAAATGATGTTAAAAATCTTGCTTCAAAACAAGTTTTTGCCAGGTGGCAAGCTATTTTAAGCGTCTTTGATTTTGATATTGAGCATATCAAGGGCAACTCAAACTCTCTCCCTGACTTTCTCACACGTGAATATTTGCAGGGAGATAAACAGAAAGAAGATGCCTAAAAAGGCAACCTTGGCCTCAGCGAGAGGCAGAGGCATTCGCCTAGCCCTACCAGGGCCAATCAGAAGATCTGGGTCTAGTACCCCAACAGAGTCATCTACCCAACAACCTACTCAACAATCTGGGTCATTTACCCAACAACTCACTCAAACCCAACAAGCTGGGCCATCCACACAACAAACCACCCAAAAAACTTTTGAACCACAAAACAATCAAACCAAACAATCCAAAGCAGACTATGCCATCCCAATTGAAACCCTCCTAGCCTTACAGGACCAGGGTCTTACCAAACTCAACAAAAAATCTTGGGCCGACCTTTGCAGTGAGTCCGATGAAGAAATTGATCTATCTCAATTAATATCTCAAGTAGCCAATCGAAGAACAGTCATCCAAATAGGAAAACAAAAGTCTGTCGTCTCAACGCCCCAAACACCCTCAAATACTACAAAAACCCAAAAAACCCAAACCAATTACATACCTACAAACAAAACCGCAAATATTATCTACATAGAGTCTGAATTCTGGGATAATTCTCCAAACAAAGTCATCCCAAAGATTTTCCCTACTGGATTCCACTTCAGGCCCATAGCACCTAATAAAACTCGCCACTTCTACGAATTCATCTTAATAGATACTGACTCAGTATCTATTAAACATTACAAGGATAAAACCAATCCCGAATTTATAACCCATTCAACCATTCAAATTCTCAAGATTTTATCCCCAAAACAATTTGGGAACAACCTAAACAAAATTCAAAAATTTTCTCAAAATTATGACCCAATAGGTTTTAATTATTGGGACTACATGGAAGCCTGGACTAAAGTATTTTGGTTTCAAAATACTCAGTTCAGACATTCATGGTTAATTTATTTTAAAAGAAAAATCAATTATGTTTTTCCAAATTGGTTCTACCAATGGTGGGACTTTTTTGGACCAATCCAAGAAATCTTACCCTCACCAACAGATGAAGGGTATAAACTTTTTCAATCAAACTTTAACAATCAGGAAACATGTGTTCCTGTAATGTTAAAATTTTTCTCAACTTTTTCATTGGCATGGGTATTCTCATGGCAATACAAGTATGCAAAACCAAACCACCCCAAATCATTTCCAATCCTTCAAAGGCATGGTTATGTCAAATGGTGGTCTCAATTTGATGCTTCAATGGCCTACCCAGAGAAGGTCAGAGAATGGTTCAAATCCAATCCTGAAAATCAAAAGATTTCAGATCCGGAAACTGCCCTGTTCCTCAATCAAAAAGCCCAAATTGCTGCAGCCCTTGCAGGAGCTCAGTCGAAAGAAACTCTAGCAAAACATCTTCAGCAAATCATGCAGATGATTGAAGAAGACAAAAAACACAAGGATGATCCCACTTCCTCAGCAGAATCCTCAAGCAGTTATAATCAGAATGAAGACGACTGCTTTGGAATCGATCTAGGAGAGGATTAGTCTTTAATCTTCAAAATCTATGTAATCAAAAAATTCATTGTTAACCTGTACTGTAGAAATAGTACCGGTAATATGCACCTGTACTGTAGAAACAGTAGTATATCCAATTATAAAAGGAAGCCTTGCATTCATTGAAGGGCACCCTTCAGTTTACATATCATAGAGAGAAGTTAGAGAGAGAGACTCAGAGAGTTCCCTTGTAAGCTCTCCAGCTCTTCTTCTTCCCTCTTCTTTATTTCAATCATTCAATAAAACTTTCAATCAGTTCTTTATTTTCGAGTCTTCATATTTACATTTCTGCAGCTGCATATGTGAGCGGACTACCGCCACATCTAACTTCATATTTATTTTCCTGCTCTTGCATCTATCATAAGCATATGCGTGCGGACTACCGCCGCATCTAACTTCATATTTACTTTCCTGCCATTGCATCTACCATACTGCATCCATACTAACCCTGTCTACTCCTTCTTCCCCTTTCCCTCCTTGATCCACATTCGGGACATCTGGTATCAGAGAACATGCCCGTCACTACAGATATCTTCACATAGGGTGTGTCCAAGTTGCCGTCAAACCTCTCATCCGAGAAGGCTTAAATGCTTCCATCCTCATGTGTCTTCGAGATATTAGACACAATGATTTCCAAGACTCCCTTATTGGAACAGTTGAAACAAGTCTTGGACATGGTCCAGTTTATTTCAACTGTTTTCCTAACAAAACGGTCAGCTTGTTAGACACTAACATCCTTGACTCCCTCTTCCTGAACATCCGAATTCATGGTCTTAACATGAAGGAAGGATCCATTCCGGCCGCTTTAATCTATAGGATTCAATACAAGGTTATGAATACTTGTAATTCTAGGGTCCTTCTTAAATCCCAAGATCGTGAAACTACTTTGTTTGTCACTGACATGACAAAGGCAAATGTCATGATTCCAAGGCTCATAAGGTGGGATGAAATTGATCTCCCCCAGTCATGGTCTATTGACAGAGCTATCCCTACACAACCTAGACAAGCACCTCTCTTACGAGAAATAAAACAGGATGAATCAGGGAAAGTAGAAATTTTCTTCGACAGACGAAACTCTTTTTCCTCTAGGTCTGAAGCAGGGACATCTAATGATTTTGCTTCAGCAAGAAGGTCTTTTTCCGTAACTTCTCAATCTCAGTTTCCAAAATTTTCAAAACCTGTACACTCTGAGATCAATATTTCTGGATTACAAAATAATTCAAACATTTCTCAAGCAGTTTATCAAACCGATGATAAGCATTCAGATGATGATGTTGAGATAGAATCTTCCATTCAATCTCCAACATACTCATCTATGCAGGGTGCTCAATATTCTTCAGTAAATAATGCCCAATGAGTACCACAGAATTTATCATTGACAGAGAAGCTTTACGTAAAAACCTCGATTCTGAGGAATATGACCTCCACAGAAAGTGGTATTTACGTACGCATACAGCTACTCAAATTGCATCATTCAAAGAAAAATATTACAATTTTCTAAAAGAAGTTAAGATGCATATTCCCTTCTTTGAATGGTTTCATGCTTACTCCATCAAAAACAATCTTGTTTATCCTTTTAAGCACAAAGAAAACTTGCTTTCAGCAAATGTTATTTCAACTTGGAAGGTTAAAGATGGAAATTTAATCAGATCCGAGTTTCCTCCAAAAGGACCCTTTGTAATTTCAAACACGGAAGGACATAATCCTGTTATGGCCTCTCCTTTTAAATCAAAAAATATTGATGAAGCTGTCGCCCCAAAAGATATTAAAAATCTTATTGAGCAATCAAATTACACCAATAGATTTTTACAATGTCTAGGGGACAACCTTTCATCTTCAGGATCTACTTTTTCTTTGAAA
Source organism: Arachis hypogaea (assembly GCF_003086295.3). NCBI lineage: Eukaryota > Viridiplantae > Streptophyta > Magnoliopsida > Fabales > Fabaceae > Arachis > Arachis hypogaea. The sequence continues at coordinate 39,885,559 of NC_092054.1, read as the reverse complement.
AATGTTTCTGAAGCCTCTACTTCTAAAAGTATTGAGAAACCCCTTTTTAAACCTTTTAAAATTAGTAGTAAGGCAAAGCAAAGTCTTAAAACCTCCATTTTAAAACAACAATCTGGTGATTCAGAAGTTATTCAAAAAATCGACCAACTTTTAAACCGTTTCTCTACTGTCCCTAACCAAGTGGAAGGGTTTAACCAAACCCTCTACATATGGTTATAATCGCATTTCTGCTCCTGACCTGGCTCTCGAAGAAAGAGAACTAGGTTTTGTCAGCTTCAATGCCAATAATGTCTATGAATGGAACATAGATGGTAAAACTGAATATAACATCATGAGTATGCTTCAGCATATGACTATGGTAGGCACAGCCTATCAAGCTGCCCATGAAACCTCTGAAGAAGCAATAGCCAACGTTATTGTTTCTGGTTTCAGTGGCCAACTCAAAGGATGGTGGGATAACTACCTTTCGGATAACCAAAAACATTCAATCTTCTCTGCCATAAAAGTCAATGATCAGAACGAACCGATCATTGGTGATGACGGGGAACCCATCCCCGATGCTGTTAATACCCTAATTTTTACCATAGCAAGCCATTTCATTGGTGATCCATCTCTCTGGAAAGATCGTTCGGCTGAACTGCTTTCCAATCTCAGATGCAAAACCTTGTCTGATTTCCGGTGGTATAAAGACACCTTTCTTACCAGGGTGTACACCAGAGAAGATAGTCAACAACCTTTTTGGAAAGAAAAGTTCCTTGCTGGACTCCCAAAATCTCTTGGAGATAAAGTAAGGGACAAAATACGTAGCTTAACCCCGGATGGGATAATACCCTATGACGAGTTAAGTTATGGTCAACTAGTTTCTTTTATCCAGAAGGTTGCTCTAAAGATTTGTCAAGATGACAAAATCCAAAGGCAACTTGCTCGAGAAAAAACCCAAAATCGTATTGATCTAGGAACTTTCTGTGAACAATTCGGTCTTCCTGCTTGTCATCCAAGAAAATCCAAAAGACCATCCAATCGAAAAGTTTTTACTAAACCTAATCCTGAAAAGAATTTCAGAAGGTCTAGAAGAGGTTTTCAAAACTCTAAAAATGAAAAGAATTTCCAAAAGAATTTCCAAAATTACCCACAAAAAAACCCCATTATTTGCTATACATGTAAGAAACCTGGACATATTAGCAAATACTGCCGGTTAAAAAGAAAGATTAATAATCTAAACCTTGATCCTCTGATTGAGGAACAGATTAATAATCTGATGTTAGAAAGTTCAGAAAATGATTCTGACCAAGAATCTTCGGATGATATCAATAACATCGAAATCGATGACATTGAATCATCCTCAGATTCAGATGTCAAGCAAATTGGTGTTTTATCCAAAGATCAAGATCTCCTATTTGATGCTATTGAGGCTATTGACAATCCTGAACAAAAGAAAGACTTCCTTTTGAAACTAAAAAAATCTTTACAAAAGGAGAAAAAACCCAAAAATCTGGTCCTTAGCAATAAATATGATGTTAAACCTATTTTCAAAAAATTAGAAAAACAAGTTATTCGTCCCATAACTATTCAGGACCTCCAGTCTGAGGTCAACAATCTCAAAAGAGAAATCCAGGAAATCAGGAGACATCAAGACAATCATCAACTTATTCTCTCCCAATTAATGCAAGCGGGAGAATCTGGTGATGAACTTGATCAAACAGAGTGTTCTAAGGAACAAGAAAATAAAATCTCTGACGACAACGAGGGAAAAGAAATTCTAAGAATAATCAATGTATTCTCTTTTATGAAACATCATGTTCATATCCGAATTGTCGTTAAAGATTTTGTTTTTGACACCATTGCACTCTTTGACTCAGGTGCAGATTCAAACTGTATTAAGGAAGGTTTGGTCCCCACGAAATATTTCGAAAAAACTACTGAACGCCTTAGCTCAATAACAGGAGAAAGGCTAAGTGTCAATTTCAAACTAACAGATGTTTTTATTGAAAAGGGTAATATCAGGATTCCCACCGAATTTATTATTGCAAAAGATATCAAAAATGATGTGGTCTTGGGGACACCTTTCATAATCCTTTTGTTTCCTTATCTGGCAGACTTTCCGGGGCTTACCTCTTTTGTTCAGGGACAAGTAACCTTCTTTGAGTTCCTGGATTCACCAAAACAAAAATCTTTAAATCTAATTGAATCCAAGACTAGACAGATTTGTTTCTTAAAAGAAGAAATCTCTTTTAAAACCCTTGAATCCCAACTCTCCCAACCAAAGATTCAGGACAAAATTAAAAATCTTTTGAACCAAATTGAGAAGTCTATTTGTTCAGATTTGCCTCATGCTTTCTGGAATAGGAAAGAACACGTCGTTGATCTTCCTTATGAAAAGAATTTCAAAGAATCAAAAATCCCTACAAAAGCCCGCCCAATTCAAATGAATGAGCAGCTTTTGCAGCATTGTCAAAGGGAAATAAAAGATCTTTTGGATAAAGGATTAATTCGTCCTAGCAAGAGTCCTTGGTCTTGCTCTGCTTTTTATGTTAATAAGCAAGCTGAAATAGAACGAGGAACCCCTAGGCTTGTCATCAATTACAAACCACTGAATGAAGCCTTACAATGGATTCGTTATCCTATCCCAAACAAAAAAGATTTGCTTAGTAGGTTAAATTCTGCAAACATTTTCTCAAAATTTGATATGAAATCCGGTTTTTGGCAGATTCAAATCACCGAATCAGACCGATACAAAACAGCATTTACAGTTCCATTTGGACAGTATGAATGGAATGTAATGCCTTTTGGTCTGAAAAATGCCCCATCTGAATTTCAAAAAATTATGAATGATATTTTCAATCCATATTCAGATTTTGCAATCGTTTACATTGATGATGTTCTAATTTTGTCCCAAACTTTACATGAACATTTCAAGCATGTTAAAACTTTCATGTACATCATCCAAAAAAATGGTCTTGCTGTCTCTAAGACAAAAATTGTTCTCTTTCAAACAAAAATCCGTTTTCTTGGTCATATAATCTTCCAAGGCACTATAACTCCAATTGAAAGATCAATTTTGTTTGCAGAAAAGTTTCCAGATTATATCCTTGATAAACCTCAGCTCCAGAGGTTCCTAGGTTGTCTCAATTACGTTTCGGATTTCATCCCAAATCTTAACAACCTCATTAAGCCTCTCCATGATAGGCTTAAGAAAAATCCTCCACCTTGGACAGAAAAACATTCTGATATTATCAGGTTCCTTAAAACCAAAGTCCGCAATCTTCCTTGTCTTTACTTACCGGTTCCTCATGCATTCAAAATAGTGGAAACAGATGCATCAGATTTAGGATATGGCGGTATCCTAAAACAAAAACTGCATGATAAAGAATGTATCATTGCATTTACATCCAAACATTGGAATAGTACTCAACAAAAATATTCCACTATCAAAAAAGAAATTTTAGCCATTGTTTTATGCATCACAAAATTTCAATCTGACTTACTCAACCAAAAATTTTTAGTCCGAGTTGATTGTAAATCAGCTAAAGATGTTTTACAAAATGATGTTAAAAATCTTGCTTCAAAACAAGTTTTTGCCAGGTGGCAAGCTATTTTAAGCGTCTTTGATTTTGGTATCAGAGCCTGATGGGGAAGTAGGAATATTAATATTATCATTAAACTATCTCTGAGGTTCATGGATCTGGAAACCATTTTCTACTGTTCATGTTCTTACTGTTCATTTTCTTATATTTCCTGTATATATCATAACAACCACTCTTTAAATCTGGAAGTACAGGCTGTTTAATTTTATCACTTAAAGGAACTGTAGCAGTAAGACCCTTGTTGATGGGCAGTAAGGCTAATTTGATGATGTTCTCGAAAGTGATAAGATCCAAACGTAAGAACTCCTGGTGGCTATGGATTTAGAGATTGCAAAAAAAAAAAAAAAGAGTTAAGACACCAGATCCAAAAATTTGAGTGATAGTTTAGTGATAATGTTTATGTTCTTCCTGAACCAAAGGAGGGCAATGATATCAGATTTTATGGAAATATGTCTAAACTCTTCCGTTCTCTTTCTAGACGACTTTCTTTCTCTTCTCCGTCTTCCTCCTCCACCTCTCCAATCCATTCTTCCTCCAATCCCCTTACTGAGAAAGTGGCTAGACCTGATGAACTTTCTCCCAAACACAATATCTTTGAAGAAGAAGTTTGCTTCGAAGATATCAATCAAGCCATCGATAACTGGGAGATACCCAAAATCCCCAAAGATGAGCTTTATGTCCCTGACGACAACAAAAGAAAATCAGACTATGCCATCCCAATTGAAACCCTCCTAGCCTTACAGGACCAGGGTCTTACCAAACTCAACAAAAAATCTTGGGCCGACCTTTGCAGTGAGTCCGATGAAGAAATTGATCTATCTCAATTAATATCTCAAGTAGCCAATCGAAGAACAGTCATCCAAATAGGAAAACAAAAGTCTGTCGTCTCAACGCCCCAAACACCCTCAAATACTACAAAAACCCAAAAAACCCAAACCAATTACATACCTACAAACAAAACCGCAAATATTATCTACATAGAGCCTGAATTCTGGGATAATTCTCCAAACAAAGTCATCCCAAAGATTTTCCCTACTGGATTCCACTTCAGGCCCATAGCACCTAATAAAACTCGCCACTTCTACGAATTCATCTTAATAGATACTAACTCAGTATCTATTAAACATTACAAGGATAAAACCAATCCCGAATTTATAACCCATTCAACCATTCAAATTCTCAAGATTTTATCCCCAAAACAATTTGGGAACAACCTAAACAAAATTCAAAAATTTTCTCAAAATTATGACCCAATAGGTTTTAATTATTGGGACTACATGGAAGCCTGGACTAAAGTATTTTGGTTTCAAAATACTCAGTTCAGACATTCATGGTTAATTTATTTTAAAAGAAAAATCAATTATGTTTTTCCAAATTGGTTCTACCAATGGTGGGACTTTTTTGGACCAATCCAAGAAATCTTACCCTCACCAACAGATGAAGGGTATAAACTTTTTCAATCAAACTTTAACAATCAGGAAACATGTGTTCCTGTAATGTTAAAATTTTTCTCAACTTTTTCATTGGCATGGGTATTCTCATGGCAATACAATGATGTTCTTCAATATTGAGCAATCAAATTTAAACCTAGATATATATAATATTATATCTAGGATATAATATATATATATATATATATATATATATATATATATATAATCAATATATTATATCTACTTTTTCTTTGAAAAATGTTTCTGAAGCCTCTACTTCTAAAAGTATTGAGAAACCCCTTTTTAAACCTTTTAAAATTAGTAGTAAGGCAAAGCAAAGTCTTAAAACCTCCATTTTAAAACAACAATCTGGTGATTCAGAAGTTATTCAAAAAATCGACCAACTTTTAAACCGTTTCTCTACTGTCCCTAACCAAGTGGAAGGGTTTAACCAAACCCTCTACATATGGTTATAATCGCATTTCTGCTCCTGACCTGGCTCTCGAAGAAAGAGAACTAGGTTTTGTCAGCTTCAATGCCAATAATGTCTATGAATGGAACATAGATGGTAAAACTGAATATAACATCATGAGTATGCTTCAGCATATGACTATGGTAGGCACAGCCTATCAAGCTGCCCATGAAACCTCTGAAGAAGCAATAGCCAACGTTATTGTTTCTGGTTTCAGTGGCCAACTCAAAGGATGGTGGGATAACTACCTTTCGGATAACCAAAAACATTCAATCTTCTCTGCCATAAAAGTCAATGATCAGAACGAACCGATCATTGGTGATGACGGGGAACCCATCCCCGATGCTGTTAATACCCTAATTTTTACCATAGCAAGCCATTTCATTGGTGATCCATCTCTCTGGAAAGATCGTTCGGCTGAACTGCTTTCCAATCTCAGATGCAAAACCTTGTCTGATTTCCGGTGGTATAAAGACACCTTTCTTACCAGGGTGTACACCAGAGAAGATAGTCAACAACCTTTTTGGAAAGAAAAGTTCCTTGCTGGACTCCCAAAATCTCTTGGAGATAAAGTAAGGGACAAAATACGTAGCTTAACCCCGGATGGGATAATACCCTATGACGAGTTAAGTTATGGTCAACTAGTTTCTTTTATCCAGAAGGTTGCTCTAAAGATTTGTCAAGATGACAAAATCCAAAGGCAACTTGCTCGAGAAAAAACCCAAAATCGTATTGATCTAGGAACTTTCTGTGAACAATTCGGTCTTCCTGCTTGTCATCCAAGAAAATCCAAAAGACCATCCAATCGAAAAGTTTTTACTAAACCTAATCCTGAAAAGAATTTCAGAAGGTCTAGAAGAGGTTTTCAAAACTCTAAAAATGAAAAGAATTTCCAAAAGAATTTCCAAAATTACCCACAAAAAAACCCCATTATTTGCTATACATGTAAGAAACCTGGACATATTAGCAAATACTGCCGGTTAAAAAGAAAGATTAATAATCTAAACCTTGATCCTCTGATTGAGGAACAGATTAATAATCTGATGTTAGAAAGTTCAGAAAATGATTCTGACCAAGAATCTTCGGATGATATCAATAACATCGAAATCGATGACATTGAATCATCCTCAGATTCAGATGTCAAGCAAATTGGTGTTTTATCCAAAGATCAAGATCTCCTATTTGATGCTATTGAGGCTATTGACAATCCTGAACAAAAGAAAGACTTCCTTTTGAAACTAAAAAAATCTTTACAAAAGGAGAAAAAACCCAAAAATCTGGTCCTTAGCAATAAATATGATGTTAAACCTATTTTCAAAAAATTAGAAAAACAAGTTATTCGTCCCATAACTATTCAGGACCTCCAGTCTGAGGTCAACAATCTCAAAAGAGAAATCCAGGAAATCAGGAGACATCAAGACAATCATCAACTTATTCTCTCCCAATTAATGCAAGCGGGAGAATCTGGTGATGAACTTGATCAAACAGAGTGTTCTAAGGAACAAGAAAATAAAATCTCTGACGACAACGAGGGAAAAGAAATTCTAAGAATAATCAATGTATTCTCTTTTATGAAACATCGTGTTCATATCCGAATTGTCGTTAAAGATTTTGTTTTTGACACCATTGCACTCTTTGACTCAGGTGCAGATTCAAACTGTATTAAGGAAGGTTTGGTCCCCACGAAATATTTCGAAAAAACTACTGAACGCCTTAGCTCAATAACAGGAGAAAGGCTAAGTGTCAATTTCAAACTAACAGATGTTTTTATTGAAAAGGGTAATATCAGGATTCCCACCGAATTTATTATTGCAAAAGATATCAAAAATGATGTGGTCTTGGGGACACCTTTCATAATCCTTTTGTTTCCTTATCTGGCAGACTTTCCGGGGCTTACCTCTTTTGTTCAGGGACAAGTAACCTTCTTTGAGTTCCTGGATTCACCAAAACAAAAATCTTTAAATCTAATTGAATCCAAGACTAGACAGATTTGTTTCTTAAAAGAAGAAATCTCTTTTAAAACCCTTGAATCCCAACTCTCCCAACCAAAGATTCAGGACAAAATTAAAAATCTTTTGAACCAAATTGAGAAGTCTATTTGTTCAGATTTGCCTCATGCTTTCTGGAATAGGAAAGAACACGTCGTTGATCTTCCTTATGAAAAGAATTTCAAAGAATCAAAAATCCCTACAAAAGCCCGCCCAATTCAAATGAATGAGCAGCTTTTGCAGCATTGTCAAAGGGAAATAAAAGATCTTTTGGATAAAGGATTAATTCGTCCTAGCAAGAGTCCTTGGTCTTGCTCTGCTTTTTATGTTAATAAGCAAGCTGAAATAGAACGAGGAACCCCTAGGCTTGTCATCAATTACAAACCACTGAATGAAGCCTTACAATGGATTCGTTATCCTATCCCAAACAAAAAAGATTTGCTTAGTAGGTTAAATTCTGCAAACATTTTCTCAAAATTTGATATGAAATCCGGTTTTTGGCAGATTCAAATCACCGAATCAGACCGATACAAAACAGCATTTACAGTTCCATTTGGACAGTATGAATGGAATGTAATGCCTTTTGGTCTGAAAAATGCCCCATCTGAATTTCAAAAAATTATGAATGATATTTTCAATCCATATTCAGATTTTGCAATCGTTTACATTGATGATGTTCTAATTTTTTCCCAAACTTTACATGAACATTTCAAGCATGTTAAAACTTTCATGTACATCATCCAAAAAAATGGTCTTGCTGTCTCTAAGACAAAAATTGTTCTCTTTCAAACAAAAATCCGTTTTCTTGGTCATATAATCTTCCAAGGCACTATAACTCCAATTGAAAGATCAATTTTGTTTGCAGAAAAGTTTCCAGATCCATGAAGCTCAGAGATAGTTTAATGATAATATTAATATTCCTACTTCCCCATCAGGCTCTGATACCAGATGTCCCTGCTTCAGACCTAGAGGAAAAAGAGTTTCGTCTGTCGAAGAAAATTTCTACTTTCCCGTGCTTGTCTAGGTTGTGTAGGGATAGCTCTGTCAATAGACCATGACTGGGGGAGATCAAAACATGTTAAAGTTTGGGAATATGACTATGGTAGGCACAGCCTATCAAGCTGCCCATGAAACCTCTGAAGAAGCAATAGCCAACGTTATTGTTTCTGGTTTCAGTGGCCAACTCAAAGGATGGTGGGATAACTACCTTTCGGATAACCAAAAACATTCAATCTTCTCTGCCATAAAAGTCAATGATCAGAACGAACCGATCATTGGTGATGACGGGGAACCCATCCCCGATGCTGTTAATACCCTAATTTTTACCATAGCAAGCCATTTCATTGGTGATCCATCTCTCTGGAAAGATCGTTCGGCTGAACTGCTTTCCAATCTCAGATGCAAAACCTTGTCTGATTTCCGGTGGTATAAAGACACCTTTCTTACCAGGGTGTACACCAGAGAAGATAGTCAACAACCTTTTTGGAAAGAAAAGTTCCTTGCTGGACTCCCAAAATCTCTTGGAGATAAAGTAAGGGACAAAATACGTAGCTTAACCCCGGATGGGATAATACCCTATGACGAGTTAAGTTATGGTCAACTAGTTTCTTTTATCCAGAAGGTTGCTCTAAAGATTTGTCAAGATGACAAAATCCAAAGGCAACTTGCTCGAGAAAAAACCCAAAATCGTATTGATCTAGGAACTTTCTGTGAACAATTCGGTCTTCCTGCTTGTCATCCAAGAAAATCCAAAAGACCATCCAATCGAAAAGTTTTTACTAAACCTAATCCTGAAAAGAATTTCAGAAGGTCTAGAAGAGGTTTTCAAAACTCTAAAAATGAAAAGAATTTCCAAAAGAATTTCCAAAATTACCCACAAAAAAACCCCATTATTTGCTATACATGTAAGAAACCTGGACATATTAGCAAATACTGCCGGTTAAAAAGAAAGATTAATAATCTAAACCTTGATCCTCTGATTGAGGAACAGATTAATAATCTGATGTTAGAAAGTTCAGAAAATGATTCTGACCAAGAATCTTCGGATGATATCAATAACATCGAAATCGATGACATTGAATCATCCTCAGATTCAGATGTCAAGCAAATTGGTGTTTTATCCAAAGATCAAGATCTCCTATTTGATGCTATTGAGGCTATTGACAATCCTGAACAAAAGAAAGACTTCCTTTTGAAACTAAAAAAATCTTTACAAAAGGAGAAAAAACCCAAAAATCTGGTCCTTAGCAATAAATATGATGTTAAACCTATTTTCAAAAAATTAGAAAAACAAGTTATTCGTCCCATAACTATTCAGGACCTCCAGTCTGAGGTCAACAATCTCAAAAGAGAAATCCAGGAAATCAGGAGACATCAAGACAATCATCAACTTATTCTCTCCCAATTAATGCAAGCGGGAGAATCTGGTGATGAACTTGATCAAACAGAGTGTTCTAAGGAACAAGAAAATAAAATCAGACTATATCATCAAAACCGCTGAAAATAATATTCCTACTTCCCCATCAGGCTCTGATACCAGATGTCCCGAATGTGGATCAAGGAGGGAAAGGGGAAGAAGGAGTAGACAGGGTTAGTATGGATGCAGTATGGTAGATGCAATGGCAGGAAAGTAAATATGAAGTTAGATGCAGCGGTAGTCCGCACGCATATGCTTATGATAGATGCAAGAGCAGGAAAATAAATATGAAGTTAGATGTGGCGGTAGTCCGCTCACATATGCAGCTGCAGAAATGTAAATATGAAGACTCGAAAATAAAGAACTGATTGAAAGTTTTATTGAATGATTGAAATAAAGAAGAGGGAAGAAGAAGAGCTGGAGAGCTTACAAGGGAACTCTCTGAGTCTCTCTCTCTAACTTCTCTCTATGATATGTAAACTGAAGGGTGCCCTTCAATGAATGCAAGGCTTCCTTTTATAATTGGATATACTACTGTTTCTACAGTACAGGTGCATATTACCGGTACTATTTCTACAGTACAGGTTAACAATGAATTTTTTGATTACATAGATTTTGAAGATTAAAGACTAATCCTCTCCTAGATCGATTCCAAAGCAGTCGTCTTCATTCTGATTATAACTGCTTGAGGATTCTGCTGAGGAAGTGGGATCATCCTTGTGTTTTTTGTCTTCTTCAATCATCTGCATGATTTGCTGAAGATGTTTTGCTAGAGTTTCTTTCGATTGAGCTCCTGCAAGGGCTGCAGCAATTTGGGCTTTTTGATTGAGGAACAGGGCAGTTTCCGGATCTGAAATCTTTTGATTTTCAGGATTGGATTTGAACCATTCTCTGACCTTCTCTGGGTAGGCCATTGAAGCATCAAATTGAGACCACCATTTGACATAACCATGCCTTTGAAGGATTGGAAATGATTTGGGGTGGTTTGGTTTTGCATACTTGTATTGCCATGAGAATACCCATGCCAATGAAAAAGTTGAGAAAAATTTTAACATTACAGGAACACATGTTTCCTGATTGTTAAAGTTTGATTGAAAAAGTTTATACCCTTCATCTGTTGGTGAGGGTAAGATTTCTTGGATTGGTCCAAAAAAGTCCCACCATTGGTAGAACCAATTTGGAAAAACATAATTGATTTTTCTTTTAAAATAAATTAACCATGAATGTCTGAACTGAGTATTTTGAAACCAAAATACTTTAGTCCAGGCTTCCATGTAGTCCCAATAATTAAAACCTATTGGGTCATAATTTTGAGAAAATTTTTGAATTTTGTTTAGGTTGTTCCCAAATTGTTTTGGGGATAAAATCTTGAGAATTTGAATGGTTGAATGGGTTATAAATTCGGGATTGGTTTTATCCTTGTAATGTTTAATAGATACTGAGTCAGTATCTATTAAGATGAATTCGTAGAAGTGGCGAGTTTTATTAGGTGCTACGGGCTTGAAGTGGAATCCAGTAGGGAAAATCTTTGGGATGACTTTGTTTGGAGAATTATCCCAGAATTCAGGCTCTATGTAGATAATATTTGCGGTTTTGTTTGTAGGTATGTAATTGGTTTGGGTTTTTTGGGTTTTTGTAGTATTTGAGGGTGTTTGGGGCGTTGAGACGACAGACTTTTGTTTTCCTATTTGGATGACTGTTCTTCGATTGGCTACTTGAGATATTAATTGAGATAGATCAATTTCTTCATCGGACTCACTGCAAAGGTCGGCCCAAGATTTTTTGTTGAGTTTGGTAAGACCCTGGTCCTGTAAGGCTAGGAGGGTTTCAATTGGGATGGCATAGTCTGCTTTGGATTGTTTGGCTTGATTGTTTTGTGGTTCAAAAGTTTTTTGGGTGGTTTGTTGTGTGGATGGCCCAGCTTGTTGGGTTTGAGTGAGTTGTTGGGTAAATGACCCAGATTGTTGAGTAGGTTGTTGGGTAGATGACTCTGTTGGGGTACTAGACCCAGATCTTCTGATTGGCCCTGGTAGGGCTAGGCGAATGCCTCTGCCTCTCGCTGAGGCCAAGGTTGCCTTTTTAGGCATCTTCTTTCTGTTTATCTCCCTGCAAATATTCACGTGTGAGAAAGTCATGGAGAGAGTTTGAGTTGCCCTTGATATGCTCAATATCAAAATCAAAGACGCTTAAAATAGCTTGCCACCTGGCAAAAACTTGTTTTGAAGCAAGATTTTTAACATCATTTTGTAAAACATCTTTAGCTGATTTACAATCAACTCGGACTAAAAATTTTTGGTTGAGTAAGTCAGATTGAAATTTTGTGATGCATAAAACAATGGCTAAAATTTCTTTTTTGATAGTGGAATATTTTTGTTGAGTACTATTCCAATGTTTGGATGTAAATGCAATGATACATTCTTTATCATGCAGTTTTTGTTTTAGGATACCGCCATATCCTAAATCTGATGCATCTGTTTCCACTATTTTGAATGCATGAGGAACCGGTAAGTAAAGACAAGGAAGATTGCGGACTTTGGTTTTAAGGAACCTGATAATATCAGAATGTTTTTCTGTCCAAGGTGGAGGATTTTTCTTAAGCCTATCATGGAGAGGCTTAATGAGGTTGTTAAGATTTGGGATGAAATCCGAAACGTAATTGAGACAACCTAGGAACCTCTGGAGCTGAGGTTTATCAAGGATATAATCTGGAAACTTTTCTGCAAACAAAATTGATCTTTCAATTGGAGTTATAGTGCCTTGGAAGATTATATGACCAAGAAAACGGATTTTTGTTTGAAAGAGAACAATTTTTGTCTTAGAGACAGCAAGACCATTTTTTTGGATGATGTACATGAAAGTTTTAACATGCTTGAAATGTTCATGTAAAGTTTGGGAAAAAATTAGAACATCATCAATGTAAACGATTGCAAAATCTGAATATGGATTGAAAATATCATTCATAATTTTTTGAAATTCAGATGGGGCATTTTTCAGACCAAAAGGCATTACATTCCATTCATACTGTCCAAATGGAACTGTAAATGCTGTTTTGTATCGGTCTGATTCGGTGATTTGAATCTGCCAAAAACCGGATTTCATATCAAATTTTGAGAAAATGTTTGCAGAATTTAACCTACTAAGCAAATCTTTTTTGTTTGGGATAGGATAACGAATCCATTGTAAGGCTTCATTCAGTGGTTTGTAATTGATGACAAGCCTAGGGGTTCCTCGTTCTATTTCAGCTTGCTTATTAACATAAAAAGCAGAGCAAGACCAAGGACTCTTGCTAGGACGAATTAATCCTTTATCCAAAAGATCTTTTATTTCCCTTTGACAATGCTGCAAAAGCTGCTCATTCATTTGAATTGGGCGGGCTTTTGTAGGGATTTTTGATTCTTTGAAATTCTTTTCATAAGGAAGATCAACGACGTGTTCTTTCCTATTCCAGAAAGCATGAGGCAAATCTGAACAAATAGACTTCTCAATTTGGTTCAAAAGATTTTTAATTTTGTCCTGAATCTTTGGTTGGGAGAGTTGGGATTCAAGGGTTTTAAAAGAGATTTCTTCTTTTAAGAAACAAATCTGTCTAGTCTTGGATTCAATTAGATTTAAAGATTTTTGTTTTGGTGAATCCAGGAACTCAAAGAAGGTTACTTGTCCCTGAACAAAAGAGGTAAGCCCCGGAAAGTCTGCCAGATAAGGAAACAAAAGGATTATGAAAGGTGTCCCCAAGACCACATCATTTTTGATATCTTTTGCAATAATAAATTCGGTGGGAATCCTGATATTACCCTTTTCAATAAAAACATCTGTTAGTTTGAAATTGACACTTAGCCTTTCTCCTGTTATTGAGCTAAGGCGTTCAGTAGTTTTTTCAAAATATTTCGTGGGGACCAAACCTTCCTTAATACAGTTTGAATCTGCACCTGAGTCAAAGAGTGCAATGGTGTCAAAAACAAAATCTTTAACGACAATTCGGATATGAACACGATGTTTCATAAAAGAGAATACATTGATTATTCTTAGAATTTCTTTTCCCTCGTTGTCGTCAGAGATTTTATTTTCTTGTTCCTTAGAACACTCTGTTTGATCAAGTTCATCACCAGATTCTCCCGCTTGCATTAATTGGGAGAGAATAAGTTGATGATTGTCTTGATGTCTCCTGATTTCCTGGATTTCTCTTTTGAGATTGTTGACCTCAGACTGGAGGTCCTGAATAGTTATGGGACGAATAACTTGTTTTTCTAATTTTTTGAAAATAGGTTTAACATCATATTTATTGCTAAGGACCAGATTTTTGGGTTTTTTCTCCTTTTGTAAAGATTTTTTTAGTTTCAAAAGGAAGTCTTTCTTTTGTTCAGGATTGTCAATAGCCTCAATAGCATCAAATAGGAGATCTTGATCTTTGGATAAAACACCAATTTGCTTGACATCTGAATCTGAGGATGATTCAATGTCATCGATTTCGATGTTATTGATATCATCCGAAGATTCTTGGTCAGAATCATTTTCTGAACTTTCTAACATCAGATTATTAATCTGTTCCTCAATCAGAGGATCAAGGTTTAGATTATTAATCTTTCTTTTTAACCGGCAGTATTTGCTAATATGTCCAGGTTTCTTACATGTATAGCAAATAATGGGGTTTTTTTGTGGGTAATTTTGGAAATTCTTTTGGAAATTCTTTTCATTTTTAGAGTTTTGAAAACCTCTTCTAGACCTTCTGAAATTCTTTTCAGGATTAGGTTTAGTAAAAACTTTTCGATTGGATGGTCTTTTGGATTTTCTTGGATGACAAGCAGGAAGACCGAATTGTTCACAGAAAGTTCCTAGATCAATACGATTTTGGGTTTTTTCTCGAGCAAGTTGCCTTTGGATTTTGTCATCTTGACAAATCTTTAGAGCAACCTTCTGGATAAAAGAAACTAGTTGACCATAACTTAACTCGTCATAGGGTATTATCCCATCCGGGGTTAAGCTACGTATTTTGTCCCTTACTTTATCTCCAAGAGATTTTGGGAGTCCAGCAAGGAACTTTTCTTTCCAAAAAGGTTGTTGACTATCTTCTCTGGTGTACACCCTGGTAAGAAAGGTGTCTTTATACCACCGGAAATCAGACAAGGTTTTGCATCTGAGATTGGAAAGCAGTTCAGCCGAACGATCTTTCCAGAGAGATGGATCACCAATGAAATGGCTTGCTATGGTAAAAATTAGGGTATTAACAGCATCGGGGATGGGTTCCCCGTCATCACCAATGATCGGTTCGTTCTGATCATTGACTTTTATGGCAGAGAAGATTGAATGTTTTTGGTTATCCGAAAGGTAGTTATCCCACCATCCTTTGAGTTGGCCACTGAAACCAGAAACAATAACGTTGGCTATTGCTTCTTCAGAGGTTTCATGGGCAGCTTGATAGGCTGTGCCTACCATAGTCATATGCTGAAGCATACTCATGATGTTATATTCAGTTTTACCATCTATGTTCCATTCATAGACATTATTGGCATTGAAGCTGACAAAACCTAGTTCTCTTTCTTCGAGAGCCAGGTCAGGAGCAGAAATGTGATTATAACCATATGTAGAGGGTTTGGTTAAACCCTTCCACTTGGTTAGGGACAGTAGAGAAACTGTTTAAAAGTTGGTCGATTTTTTGAATAACTTCTGAATCACCAGATTGTTGTTTTAAAATGGAGGTTTTAAGACTTTGCTTTGCCTTACTACTAATTTTAAAAGGTTTAAAAAGGGGTTTCTCAATACTTTTAGAAGTAGAGGCTTCAGAAACATTTTTCAAAGAAAAAGTAGATCCTGAAGATGAAAGGTTGTCCCCTAGACATTGTAAAAATCTATTGGTGTAATTTGATTGCTCAATAAGATTTTTAATATCTTTTGGGGCGACAGCTTCATCAATATTTTTTGATTTAAAAGGAGAGGCCATAACAGGATTATGTCCTTCCGTGTTTGAAATTACAAAGGGTCCTTTTGGAGGAAACTCGGATCTGATTAAATTTCCATCTTTAACCTTCCAAGTTGAAATAACATTTGCTGAAAGCAAGTTTTCTTTGTGCTTAAAAGGATAAACAAGATTGTTTTTGATGGAGTAAGCATGAAACCATTCAAAGAAGGGAATATGCATCTTAACTTCTTTTAGAAAATTGTAATATTTTTCTTTGAATGATGCAATTTGAGTAGCTGTATGCGTACGTAAATACCACTTTCTGTGGAGGTCATATTCCTCAGAATCGAGGTTTTTACGTAAAGCTTCTCTGTCAATGATAAATTCTGTGGTACTCATTGGGCATTATTTACTGAAGAATATTGAGCACCCTGCATAGATGAGTATGTTGGAGATTGAATGGAAGATTCTATCTCAACATCATCATCTGAATGCTTATCATCGGTTTGATAAACTGCTTGAGAAATGTTTGAATTATTTTGTAATCCAGAAATATTGATCTCAGAGTGTACAGGTTTTGAAAATTTTGGAAACTGAGATTGAGAAGTTACGGAAAAAGACCTTCTTGCTGAAGCAAAATCATTAGATGTCCCTGCTTCAGACCTAGAGGAAAAAGAGTTTCGTCTGTCGAAGAAAATTTCTACTTTCCCTGATTCATCCTGTTTTATTTCTCGTAAGAGAGGTGCTTGTCTAGGTTGTGTAGGGATAGCTCTGTCAATAGACCATGACTGGGGGAGATCAATTTCATCCCACCTTATGAGCCTTGGAATCATGACATTTTCCTTTGTCATGTCAGTGACAAACAAAGTAGTTTCACAATCTTGGGATTTAAGAAGGACCCTAGAATTACAAGTATTCATAACCTTGTATTGAATCCTATAGATTAAAGCGGCCGGAATGGATCCTTCCTTCATGTTAAGACCATGAATTCGGATGTTCAGGAAGAGGGAGTCAAGGATGTTAGTGTCTAACAAGCTGACCGTTTTGTTAGGAAAACAGTTGAAATAAACTGGACCATGTCCAAGACTTGTTTCAACTGTTCCAATAAGGGAGTCTTGGAAATCATTGTGTCTAATATCTCGAAGACACATGAGGATGGAAGCATTTAAGCTTTCTCGGATGAGAGGTTTGACGGCAACTTGGACACACCCTATGTGAAGATATCTGTAGTGACGGGCATGTTCTCTGACAGATGCTTTGGTTAAGAGATGGAATTCCTCACCGGATTCTGGTCCTAGAGGAATATTATTTTCAGCGGTTTTGATGATATAGTCTGATTTTCTTTTGTTGTCGTCAGGGACATAAAGCTCATCTTGGGGGATTTTGGGTATCTCCCAGTTATCGATGGCTTGATTGATATCTTCGAAGCAAACTTCTTCTTCAAAGATATTGTGTTTGGGAGAAAGTTCATCAGGTCTAGCCACTTTCTCAGTAAGGGGATTGGAGGAAGAATGGATTGGAGAGGTGGAGGAGGAAGACGGAGAAGAGAAAGAAAGTCGTCTAGAAAGAGAACGGAAGAGTTTAGACATATTTCCATAAAATCTGATATCATTGCCCTCCTTTGGTTCAGGAAGAACATAAACATTATCACTAAACTATCACTCAAATTTTTGGATCTGGTGTCTTAACTCTTTTTTTTTTTTTCTTTTTTTTTTTTTTTTTTTTGCAATCTCTAAATCCATAGCCACCAGGAGTTCTTACGTTTGGATCTTATCACTTTCGAGAACATCATCAAATTAGCCTTACTGCCCATCAACAAGGGTCTTACTGCTACAGTTCCTTTAAGTGATAAAATTAAACAGCCTGTACTTCCAGATTTAAAGAGTGGTTGTTATGATATATACAGGAAAAATAAGAAAATGAACAGTAAGAACATGAACAGTAGAAAATGGTTTCCAGATCCATGAACCTCAGAGATAGTTTAATGATAATATTAATAATCCTACTTCCCCATCAGGCTCTGATACCAGATGTCCCGAATGTGGATCAAGGAGGGAAAGGGGAAGAAGGAGTAGACAGGGTTAGTATGGATGCAGTATGGTAGATGCAATGGCAGGAAAGTAAATATGAAGTTAGATGCGGTGGTAGTCCGCACGCATATGCTTATGATAGATGCAAGAGCAGGAAAATAAATATGAAGTTAGATGTGGCGGTAGTCCGCTCACATATGCAGCTGCAGAAATGTAAATATGAAGACTCGAAAATAAAGAACTGATTGAAAGTTTTATTGAATGATTGAAATAAAGAAGAGGGAAGAAGAAGAGCTGGAGAGCTTACAAGGGAACTCTCTGAGTCTCTCTCTCTAACTTCTCTCTATGATATGTAAACTGAAGGGTGCCCTTCAATGAATGCAAGGCTTCCTTTTATAATTGGATATACTACTGTTTCTACAGTACAGGTGCATATTACCGGTACTATTTCTACAGTACAGGTTAACAATGAATTTTTTGATTACATAGATTTTGAAGATTAAAGACTAATCCTCTCCTAGATCGATTCCAAAGCAGTCGTCTTCATTCTGATTATAACTGCTTGAGGATTCTGCTGAGGAAGTGGGATCATCCTTGTGTTTTTTGTCTTCTTCAATCATCTGCATGATTTGCTGAAGATGTTTTGCTAGAGTTTCTTTCGATTGAGCTCCTGCAAGGGCTGCAGCAATTTGGGCTTTTTGATTGAGGAACAGGGCAGTTTCCGGATCTGAAATCTTTTGATTTTCAGGATTGGATTTGAACCATTCTCTGACCTTCTCTGGGTAGGCCATTGAAGCATCAAATTGAGACCACCATTTGACATAACCATGCCTTTGAAGGATTGGAAATGATTTGGGGTGGTTTGGTTTTGCATACTTGTATTGCCATGAGAATACCCATGCCAATGAAAAAGTTGAGAAAAATTTTAACATTACAGGAACACATGTTTCCTGATTGTTAAAGTTTGATTGAAAAAGTTTATACCCTTCATCTGTTGGTGAGGGTAAGATTTCTTGGATTGGTCCAAAAAAGTCCCACCATTGGTAGAACCAATTTGGAAAAACATAATTGATTTTTCTTTTAAAATAAATTAACCATGAATGTCTGAACTGAGTATTTTGAAACCAAAATACTTTAGTCCAGGCTTCCATGTAGTCCCAATAATTAAAACCTATTGGGTCATAATTTTGAGAAAATTTTTGAATTTTGTTTAGGTTGTTCCCAAATTGTTTTGGGGATAAAATCTTGAGAATTTGAATGGTTGAATGGGTTATAAATTCGGGATTGGTTTTATCCTTGTAATGTTTAATAGATACTGAGTCAGTATCTATTAAGATGAATTCGTAGAAGTGGCGAGTTTTATTAGGTGCTATGGGCCTGAAGTGGAATCCAGTAGGGAAAATCTTTGGGATGACTTTGTTTGGAGAATTATCCTAGAATTCAGGCTCTATGTAGATAATATTTGCGGTTTTGTTTGTAGGTATGTAATTGGTTTGGGTTTTTTGGGTTTTTGTAGTATTTGAGGGTGTTTGGGGCGTTGAGACGACAGACTTTTGTTTTCCTATTTGGATGACTGTTCTTCGATTGGCTACTTGAGATATTAATTGAGATAGATCAATTTCTTCATCGGACTCACTGCAAAGGTCGGCCCAAGATTTTTTGTTGAGTTTGGTAAGACCCTGGTCCTGTAAGGCTAGGAGGGTTTCAATTGGGATGGCATAGTCTGCTTTGGATTGTTTGGCTTGATTGTTTTGTGGTTCAAAAGTTTTTTGGGTGGTTTGTTGTGTGGATGGCCCAGCTTGTTGGGTTTGAGTGAGTTGTTGGGTAAATGACCCAGATTGTTGAGTAGGTTGTTGGGTAGATGACTCTGTTGGGGTACTAGACCCAGATCTTCTGATTGGCCCTGGTAGGGCTAGGCGAATGCCTCTGCCTCTCGCTGAGGCCAAGGTTGCCTTTTTAGGCATCTTCTTTCTGTTTATCTCCCTGCAAATATTCACGTGTGAGAAAGTCAGGGAGAGAGTTTGAGTTGCCCTTGATATGCTCAATATCAAAATCAAAGACGCTTAAAATAGCTTGCCACCTGGCAAAAACTTGTTTTGAAGCAAGATTTTTAACATCATTTTGTAAAACATCTTTAGCTGATTTACAATCAACTCGGACTAAAAATTTTTGGTTGAGTAAGTCAGATTGAAATTTTGTGATGCATAAAACAATGGCTAAAATTTCTTTTTTGATAGTGGAATATTTTTGTTGAGTACTATTCCAATGTTTGGATGTAAATGCAATGATACATTCTTTATCATGCAGTTTTTGTTTTAGGATACCGCCATATCCTAAATCTGATGCATCTGTTTCCACTATTTTGAATGCATGAGGAACCGGTAAGTAAAGACAAGGAAGATTGCGGACTTTGGTTTTAAGGAACCTGATAATATCAGAATGTTTTTCTGTCCAAGGTGGAGGATTTTTCTTAAGCCTATCATGGAGAGGCTTAATGAGGTTGTTAAGATTTGGGATGAAATCCGAAACGTAATTGAGACAACCTAGGAACCTCTGGAGCTGAGGTTTATCAAGGATATAATCTGGAAACTTTTCTGCAAACAAAATTGATCTTTCAATTGGAGTTATAGTGCCTTGGAAGATTATATGACCAAGAAAACGGATTTTTGTTTGAAAGAGAACAATTTTTGTCTTAGAGACAGCAAGACCATTTTTTTGGATGATGTACATGAAAGTTTTAACATGCTTGAAATGTTCATGTAAAGTTTGGGAAAAAATTAGAACATCATCAATGTAAACGATTGCAAAATCTGAATATGGATTGAAAATATCATTCATAATTTTTTGAAATTCAGATGGGGCATTTTTCAGACCAAAAGGCATTACATTCCATTCATACTGTCCAAATGGAACTGTAAATGCTGTTTTGTATCGGTCTGATTCGGTGATTTGAATCTGCCAAAAACCGGATTTCATATCAAATTTTGAGAAAATGTTTGCAGAATTTAACCTACTAAGCAAATCTTTTTTGTTTGGGATAGGATAACGAATCCATTGTAAGGCTTCATTCAGTGGTTTGTAATTGATGACAAGCCTAGGGGTTCCTCGTTCTATTTCAGCTTGCTTATTAACATAAAAAGCAGAGCAAGACCAAGGACTCTTGCTAGGACGAATTAATCCTTTATCCAAAAGATCTTTTATTTCCCTTTGACAATGCTGCAAAAGCTGCTCATTCATTTGAATTGGGCGGGCTTTTGTAGGGATTTTTGATTCTTTGAAATTCTTTTCATAAGGAAGATCAACGACGTGTTCTTTCCTATTCCAGAAAGCATGAGGCAAATCTGAACAAATAGACTTCTCAATTTGGTTCAAAAGATTTTTAATTTTGTCCTGAATCTTTGGTTGGGAGAGTTGGGATTCAAGGGTTTTAAAAGAGATTTCTTCTTTTAAGAAACAAATCTGTCTAGTCTTGGATTCAATTAGATTTAAAGATTTTTGTTTTGGTGAATCCAGGAACTCAAAGAAGGTTACTTGTCCCTGAACAAAAGAGGTAAGCCCCGGAAAGTCTGCCAGATAAGGAAACAAAAGGATTATGAAAGGTGTCCCCAAGACCACATCATTTTTGATATCTTTTGCAATAATAAATTCGGTGGGAATCCTGATATTACCCTTTTCAATAAAAACATCTGTTAGTTTGAAATTGACACTTAGCCTTTCTCCTGTTATTGAGCTAAGGCGTTCAGTAGTTTTTTCGAAATATTTCGTGGGGACCAAACCTTCCTTAATACAGTTTGAATCTGCACCTGAGTCAAAGAGTGCAATGGTGTCAAAAACAAAATCTTTAACGACAATTCGGATATGAACACGATGTTTCATAAAAGAGAATACATTGATTATTCTTAGAATTTCTTTTCCCTCGTTGTCGTCAGAGATTTTATTTTCTTGTTCCTTAGAACACTCTGTTTGATCAAGTTCATCACCAGATTCTCCCGCTTGCATTAATTGGGAGAGAATAAGTTGATGATTGTCTTGATGTCTCCTGATTTCCTGGATTTCTCTTTTGAGATTGTTGACCTCAGACTGGAGGTCCTGAATAGTTATGGGACGAATAACTTGTTTTTCTAATTTTTTGAAAATAGGTTTAACATCATATTTATTGCTAAGGACCAGATTTTTGGGTTTTTTCTCCTTTTGTAAAGATTTTTTTAGTTTCAAAAGGAAGTCTTTCTTTTGTTCAGGATTGTCAATAGCCTCAATAGCATCAAATAGGAGATCTTGATCTTTGGATAAAACACCAATTTGCTTGACATCTGAATCTGAGGATGATTCAATGTCATCGATTTCGATGTTATTGATATCATCCGAAGATTCTTGGTCAGAATCATTTTCTGAACTTTCTAACATCAGATTATTAATCTGTTCCTCAATCAGAGGATCAAGGTTTAGATTATTAATCTTTCTTTTTAACCGGCAGTATTTGCTAATATGTCCAGGTTTCTTACATGTATAGCAAATAATGGGGTTTTTTTGTGGGTAATTTTGGAAATTCTTTTGGAAATTCTTTTCATTTTTAGAGTTTTGAAAACCTCTTCTAGACCTTCTGAAATTCTTTTCAGGATTAGATTTAGTAAAAACTTTTCGATTGGATGGTCTTTTGGATTTTCTTGGATGACAAGCAGGAAGACCGAATTGTTCACAGAAAGTTCCTAGATCAATACGATTTTGGGTTTTTTCTCGAGCAAGTTGCCTTTGGATTTTGTCATCTTGACAAATCTTTAGAGCAACCTTCTAGATAAAAGAAACTAGTTGACCATAACTTAACTCGTCATAGGGTATTATCCCATCCGGGGTTAAGCTACGTATTTTGTCCCTTACTTTATCTCCAAGAGATTTTGGGAGTCCAGCAAGGAACTTTTCTTTCCAAAAAGGTTGTTGACTATCTTCTCTGGTGTACACCCTGGTAAGAAAGGTGTCTTTATACCACCGGAAATCAGACAAGGTTTTGCATCTGAGATTGGAAAGCAGTTCAGCCGAACGATCTTTCCAGAGAGATGGATCACCAATGAAATGGCTTGCTATGGTAAAAATTAGGGTATTAACAGCATCGGGGATGGGTTCCCCGTCATCACCAATGATCGGTTCGTTCTGATCATTGACTTTTATGGCAGAGAAGATTGAATGTTTTTGGTTATCCGAAAGGTAGTTATCCCACCATCCTTTGAGTTGGCCACTGAAACCAGAAACAATAACGTTGGCTATTGCTTCTTCAGAGGTTTCATGGGCAGCTTGATAGGCTGTGCCTACCATAGTGATATGCTGAAGCATACTCATGATGTTATATTCAGTTTTACCATCTATGTTCCATTCATAGACATTATTGGCATTGAAGCTGACAAAACCTAGTTCTCTTTCTTCGAGAGCCAGGTCAGGAGCAGAAATGCGATTATAACCATATGTAGAGGGTTTGGTTAAACCCTTCCACTTGGTTAGGGAGTTTGTTAGAATAGGGCTGATCTTGAGGGATGATTTGTGGGAATCATCACTGTGATCGGAGGAGGAGTCATTGGATTCATGACAAAGGGCATTAACAGCTTTGGATGAGCGTGTTTGAATACGAGAAGTAGACTCACCAGAGTTAGGAGTTTCACCTAGATCCATGATTTCACTTTTGGAATACCCTTCCTACAAAGGTGCCTAGATATGCATGAAATGCATTTTGGCTCTTGAATTTTCATCTTACCTCAATTTCGACTCCTAAATTTTGAGTTACCCAATTAAGACTCTTAAATATTGGATCGTATCTCACGTTTTTTCTTAGAGTTATCTCCGTTTACAGAGATCTGATGTGGCATGTTAAGTTGACATGGTGTGCATCTACGTGGCACTCAACTTGTCAAAGTGGATGTGTGATGAGTGAATGATGTGGTAAAAGTTGAATCTCCTCAATTTAATCCGTCTAAAGATGTTAAAACCCTAATTTGCAGCCCTCTTTCCCCAAAACGTTCAAAACTTTGCTGGAAAAATAATGAGTTCAGGAAGCCAAGCTGCAAGGAGTTCTGCACGATCACGTTCTCATTAGGTTTCCATGAAGAACCTTACTCATGGGAGACTGGAGAATATTCCTGATTGGTGTGATTGTAGAATGCGTCCAGTGCTTCGATGGTCTGGGACGAATGTCAATCCTGAGAGACCCTTTTATGGGTGTCTAAATTATAATGTAAGTTCTCAACGTTTTCTTCTTCAATGTGTTGCTACTGGTACTTTTGTTTGATGAGTTAGCTTAAATTTTTTTCTTTTTGTTGGTTGATGAGGAATTGACAGAGTTCTGAGAGAATGTGATGTGGTTTCTTTATGTGGACAGATACCGAGGAGGAACAGAGCTTAGTGGACAAAGCACAACCTGCAAGCAATAATGATAGTTGGAAGATGAATTTAGTATGGAGATTTACTTCAATGGAAGTTGAAATTAAGTGTTTGAAACTATGGATTAGTATTTTAAGTTTGATTATTTGTTTAGGTGTGTTTGTGACTGTTATGTTTGGTGTAAGTATGGTTAAATTTTGATTAAAAGTGTGTACCTAAAGGTGTATCTATTTAATATGAATGAAAGCATTGTATTTATCAATTATGAAAAAGAAGCATGTTTTAGTTCCTCTGGTACATATGTAATGTTGCAACAGTAAAGAAGTAAAGCTAAGTATTAAACATACTAGTACCATTCATAAATTTGAAATAAGATCTCTACCTTTAGGGTCCAAAAAAAGACATTCATAATCAATATCCAAAAGGCATTGCTTGCCAATAACTGAACAAATCAGAAACTTATAAACAAAATACATCCAAAAAGTCTTCAACAAAATAACCAAGTATTTGGATACACATAACCATGTTCCAGTGATACAAGATAAACATAATTAAGAAAATAACTACCTTACTTATAATAATCCATCACTGCTGAAGATAATTCACTTCTTCTTAGGAGGTTTGAATGCTGGCTTCATTCCTGGTGTAGGGACAAATTTTATGACTTCGGCCATCCTTGAAGATGTTCTAGAACCTGCTTCTTGCAATGTAGAGACACTTGCTAATCTTATGACTAGAGATGCTTTTCTCTTAGGTTGTAATTTGTTAGGCCTCGTTGTAGGAATTACCTATAGTTGCACGAGTAGAATACAAGTCCAAACTAATTTGAGACACAATTAAACTAAACAGATATTTAAAATAAACCTTAAACCCACAAATATTAGGACAATTGGATGGTTACTTATTCTCCATTATCTGGTAGTGAAAAAGGTGTTTATGATAGCACAATCTCTGAAGGAGCATTAGCATTTGTTGGGGTCTTAGAAGTAACAACATCAGTGGCTGGAGCAAGGACATCCTCTCCTTTTCCATCTTATAATATTGAATTTGATTTGTTTGAGTTATCAAAAAGGATTTTTGAGAATTGAAAATGGTTTGGTAGGGACCCTTGAAGGGTGGCAAATCCCATATTTTAGAGGAAATGCTGTAAAAAAATTTTATAAAACTCCGAGACTCGTTTAAAGCGTTATTTAAAAGAAAATTTGATTTAAGAATCGTATTAATTGATTTCGATTTATTAAAAAAAGATTATTGTTTTTCAATTCGATTTATTAAGAAAAGTATAATGTTTTAAGTTCAATCTATTGAGAAAAGATTTTGTTTTAAGTTAGGAATTGAGTTCGGTTTATTAAGAAAAATGACTTTTATCTTGATTAAATGTTAAACAAGTTTGGGTATTTGGAAGTTAAAGGTTTTAATGCTAAGATTGAAAGTATACCTATGAGGTGATGTGGAGGTAAGAGTGATTGATTATTTGGTGATGCGGAGGTATACTTGGTAACATGGTGATGCGGAGGTATGCGTATTTATTTGGTGATGCGGAAGTATGACAAAAAGTAAAGGAATGAGAAACTAAGAATGAAAGGATAATTGAATATTGTATGTTTGATTGGGCCTTTGTGTCAAATTGCTAATGCGAAAGTACCCGCCTGACTGATAGCCTAAGATTGCTAATGCGGGAATGTTCGCCTGAATGATAGCCTATTTCTTACTATGATGCCAAGATATCCTGACTGACATGGGTTCAAACATGATGATAATTGTGCCTAACTGACACGGTAAAGAGACCATATTCGGGGATCGTCCCGAATAACGTCGGGTTGTGGGTAGATAACCGACGCATGAGTTCATGGCCTACTTAGGACAGACATGCATCATATTATTTGCGCATTTGTATTTGGCTATGTTTTGCTTGTTGTATTTTCCTTGTGATTGTGCTAGTTCTCTTATTTTGCCTTGCTTGTGTGTTCAATTGGATCTCTAGTACTATTAGTTTATGTATTGAAGTGATTAAGAATTAATGCTAAAAATAAATTTTGTTTTAACTTTAGAAATTTTAAAGAAAGCAATTAATTGTATAAAGTAAAATTAAAAAGTATTTTCAAAAGCTTGATAAAAGAATAGTTTTACCGAGTAAAGTCAATTATTCGCATTTTGTTCAATACTTTTACGGCATTCACTTACCCTGCTAAGAATATGCGAGGACGACGTTTTCACCCCCTACATATTTCTCTTTCAACAACAGGTTCAGGAATCCTTAACGCAGAGTCGTGACTAAACATCAAAGCCTTATGTACATATGTATCCGTATCTTCTGTATTTGGTTTAGCCTTAGATTTTTTCCTCGCCATTTATTGCCTTTGATTGTTAGAAGGGTAGGGCTTATATTTGAGAATCTTGGTATAATTCTAAGTATATAATGCTACGTGAATATATGTATGAATCATTTTGATTAAGTGGTTGAAAATGAAGACTCTTTGTTTTCTTTATTAAAATTCTGGTTCGTATTTGCAAAGGCTCAATATTGAATAAAGATAGTATAAAATAAAAAGGTTTAAAGGTAAGTAACACATGAGTTTTTAGTGCGATCATGAGGTGCTAAAAGTTAGGGTGTTACATTATGGTATCAGAGCAGTTCGTTTCTGTTTGAGCCTTGGGAATGGACTGACTATGCTTCACTGCATACTCTGAGTGTCTGTCATGCAATAGAACTTGTTCTAATGACAAGAGTTTGAGTTTTAGATGCATGACTGTCTATTGATTAATGTTGTTAGTTGACCATTGCATTTCTCATAGTATTAGGTTTGGCCAATGCAACTTAATACTGATTATTTATGTATACGGAAACACTAACGGATTGTCATAGGCAAAATAAAATTAATAGGTGATGCGAATCACGGATTCTCGGAACGTTAGGGGTTATTTTCAAGATTAACTCAGTCTTGAATCGCAATTCCTGTTTGAATCCTGTGACTTGGTATACCGTCCATTCTTTTATAATTGCATTGAAATCTTTTGTTTGGATTTCTTTCATTGAAGGAGATTTGCTTAATCTTTCCAATCCTATTCCTTTGTCCGAATGTATCCTTGCTCGATCCTATTTGTAAATGTCTGCTTAACTCTTCTGGACTATTTCTTTTTGTTATTGTTTATAGTTCTTTTCATGAATGTTGTACTCTTTTACATGATCTTGAATTTATTCTAAGTACAAAAAAACAGTCCTTAAATCAGCTTACAATTTCTACTTCACATCACACTTTTCTCTTATATTCAAATCATACGAGTTCCTGGTATTTGAAAATTATATATACAAAAACTTTTTACTTTTTCCCTAAATGTGTTCAAAGGAAACGTTAGTTTAAATTTCTTCTATCTTATATCAATTTTTGAAAACGAAAATAAGGTGGGTAGGATATAACAACCCGAATTTTTGAAAATTAAATAATGAGTTATTTATGATTTATTATTTTATTTAAAAAAAATTATTTTTCTAAAAATAATTAAATTAAATTTTATAATATTTTAAATTTAAAATTCATTAAAATTTTTAAACCATTTTTATTACAATAAAATGTTTCAAAAAAATAAATAATATAAAAGAATTATTATTTTTATTATTATTATTCTTATTATGTTATTTCTTGGTTTCAAGCAACTAGCCGAAACCATTGAATGAAACAAAGGGAAAAAAAAGTTAAATGTGGTTTTATATATATATACACATAACCATTCGTTACATTAATTGGTCATTTCTAAATCATTCATCATCATCACCACCGAATCGTACACAAAAGAAAAAGAAAATTAGGAAACATGGCTTTATATATATATAGCATGACACATGCTTTCTTTCATTAATTGGCCATGTCACCTAATAAGATTTACAACACAAATCCCTATTAATCATAACTATAGTTATCAAAACTGAACCGACAATCGACTCGATTAAATTACTGGGTCATTGAGTTATTGGTTCAATCGGTAAATTATAAGTTCAATTGGTTAACCCAGTTATAATTAAATAATTATATAAAATTTATTTTTTTATCAAATTAACTTATTTTTTAATTCATTAATTAATTAGTATCTATTACATTATTCAAATATATGTTGAAAAATATTAATATTAATAAATGTCATATAATTATCAATAACAAAAATATGTCATGATTAATAAAAAAATTGCTTTTATTTTTTTAATTTATAGATATTTAACAAAGTTTAATTTTTATTTTAATAATGATATAATTAAAAATAATTAATTTAAGAAAGAGTAAATATAAAATAAAAATAAATTAAATTAATATGAACACTATTCATTAGAATAAAAAGATAAAAAATATCTTAAATTTGCATGACTAAAATAATTAATACATAAGTTATTAATTAGGATATGTCTAGTAGTTAATAATATATTTATAAAAAGATAGAATATAATACAAAAAATAAGCTTGTCCTGGTGGTGACAAGCTCCCTTTATAAGTAGAATGATTTAAGTTCTAACCCCAGCGTTGGCATACACTCCAAATTTTTTAAATTTGAGTGATGTGCGTGCTGACGTCAGCGGGTCAGCCAGTTCACATACTTATCCAGTTAAATTGTTAATCCGGACCGGTTTAGGATCCAGTTCATCAGTTTTTCAGTCGAACCGACTGGTCCGGTCTGAGTTTGATAACTATGATCATAACATTCACTTATTTCTTTCCATTCATTCATTCTTGTCACGGACAAGAAAAAGAAAAAAAGACCGAGAGAGAGAATGTGAGCTTCCATGGAACCATAACCCTCACCAAAGTTTCTGACTTCGATTTCTTGAGATCAGTAACTCCAATCAAAAATCTAATCCGGTAAAAGTGTTCGTATCATCCTCCTCTACATGTTAGCGTTACTTTTGTCTAGTAGAAGTTGACGGTAACGTAGCTCCTCTTCCCCTTGAGTTCGGCCAATTGGAGTTTTAGGAGATACAGGCAATTTCTGATATTTTCTTCTTCAGCAACTCAGTCAGAAAGCTTCTCCAGAGTTTTCTTTGATTTTGATTTTGTACGGAAGTAGGGGGTTCGTTTTAAAATTAAAAGTTTTTTATTCATGAATGCTCAAAAACTTAATGAGTAATTGCAAATAATCTCTGTCTGTCTAGACTAGTTGAATGGCGAATTTGTGTTGGATTTATGACTGTGAAAATAACTGAAGTTGACGAATATGTGTTTAGTTTTATGAATATTTGAGGATGCTAAAAATTTTTATTTCTAGTTAATTATGGTGAGAATTGTCGAAACTGTGGCTGTGAATAAATTATATGTGTATGCTTTGGTAAAATGATGTATAAATTGAGAATAGTGTATTGATTAAAATTGTGTGGGACGGATGAAATGGCTGGCTTGACTGATTTAGTAATTAATTTGATTGATTTTGAATTGAGTATTAGTTTGGAATGAGATAAGTTAAGGAATGATAGAAGTGAGGGAGTCGTGAGGGTTGTGAAGTCTATTTTTAAGAGGAGGTTCTGTCTGAAATCTTGTAAAAATATACGAAAAAAAATGATTTTATTTTGAAAACCTGATTTACAAGTTTATTTTGAGAAATAACTCTATGTTAGAAAGAAAAGATTTGGTTTACATATTTATTCATAATTGAGAAAATGGTTTTTTTATTAAAAATTTAATTAATTTAAAGTGATATTTGAGATTTGAAAATAGATTTATAATATTGAATTTGATTTGTTTGAGTTATCAAGAAGGATTTTTGAGAATTAAAGATGGTTTGGTAAGGACCCTTGAAGGGTGGCAAATCCCAAATTTTAGAGGAAATGCTGTAGAAATTTTTTTTATAAAACTCCGAGGCTTGTTTAAAACATTATTTAAAAGAAAATTTGATTTAAAAATTGAATTAATTGATTTTGATTTATCAAGAAAAGATTCTTGTTTTTCAGTTCGATTTATTAAGAAAAGTATAATATTTTAAGTTCAATCTATTGAGAAAATATTTTGTTTTAAGTTAGGAATTGAGTTTGGTTTATTAAGAAAAATGACGTTTATCTTTATTAAATGTTAAAAAAGTTTGGGTATTTGGAAGTTAAAGGTTTTAATGCTAAGATTGAAAGTATACCTATGAGGTGATGTGGAGGTAAGAGTGATTGATTATTTGGTGATACGAAAGTATGCTTGGTAACATGGTGATATGGAGGTATGCTTGGTAACACGGTGATGCAGAGGTAAGCGTATTTATTTGGTGATGTGGAGGTATGACAAAAATAAAAGGAGTGAGAAACTAGGAATGAAAGGATAATTGAACATTGTATGTTTGAATGGACTTTTGTGCCAAATTACTAATGCGAAAGTACCTGCCTGACTGATAGCCTAAGATTGCTAATGCGGGAATGTTCGCCTAACTGATAGCATGTTTCTTACCGTGATGCCAAGATATTTTGACTAACATGGGTTCGCCCATGATGATAATTATGCCTGACTGACACGGTAAAGAGACAATTTTTGGGGTTCGCCTTGAGTAACGTCGGGTTGTGGGTAGAAAATCGACGCATGAGCTCATGGCCTGCTTAGGACATACATGGATCATATTGTTTGTGCATTTGTATTTGGTTGTATTTTGCTTATTGTATTTTCCTTGTGATTGTGCTGGTTTTCTTATTCTGCCTTGCTTGTGTACTATTATTCTTTTCTCACCATTTATTGTGTTTGATTTTAGAGGGTTATGACTTGTATTTGAGAATCTTGGTATAATTCTAAGTATATAATGCTACGTGAATATATGTATGAATTATTTTGATTAAGTGGTTAAAAATGAAGACTTTTCATTTTCTTGATTAAAATTCTGATTCGTATTTGCAAAAACTCGATATTAAATAAAGATAGTATAAAATAAAAATGTTTAGAGGTAAGTAACGCCTGAACTTTTAGTACGATCATAAGGGGCTAAAAGTTAGGGTGTTACAACTTTGGCTGGGCTGGAGGTACAAAAGTGGGTTGGGCTGGATGATTTGAGGTGGGTTGGCCTTGAGTTGCAGAATTGGACTGAGCTGGAGGAGCAGAATTTGGTTGGCCTGGGGTGTTGGATGTGGGTTCATCAGAGAATGTGGTCATTGTTGGCTACTCAGGAGATGTGAAAGTATTTTGTCCAAGAGGTGTGTTTGCTATACATGAAGATGGATTTGAAGTTGTGTCAGATACATAAATTTTTTGGTTCGGGGTCATTAGGTTAAGTTGTGGAACCTCATCACCTTCAGGTTCAGAAATTCCATGCTCAAGGTACACATGCACTACACCTTCATTATTCTTTGCGTGAAAGCACATCTCCAACAACTCCTTGTCATGTGAAAGTGCTCTCAATCCAGTCTTCAAGAGCCTCCCAAGAGCTAGGAACCAGCACTCCTTCAAATTGTCATATCCAAGAACCTTGTAGTAATTTTTTATTGAGAATACATCTATTGTATCTTCCTCTAGCCCAAACAACTGTTCAATGTGGTCTCCGACATACACACTTTTCCATCTTCTTTTGTCTCAAACCTTCCTCCATGGTGGATGACAACTGTTATATCATCATCCATCTACATTGCAAAATAACAGAATCTCAGTTATAATTTCAAAAAACAAAGCATAATGGCTTAACTCAGTTCAAACTCCAAACAACAAAACAGAACATCATTGATTTTTAAACAGCAAATTTTTTAAATACAAGAAATAACACACACATAATAACATTTATCCAAAGACAACAAAAAATACAAATGACATTCTCTTCTTCAGCAATGAAAATAAAAAACAAACCCTAGCATCATTCACATGCAATAACTTACAATGCCCTAGATATAAACAACAGCTTGCTTCGAAAAAAATAATGCAATACAAAAACCAAAACAAAAGCCAAGAACATAGTATCAAGAAATGTATAAAAAAAAATCACTTCCTAACTTGATCTTCGCCGTTTCTTTTCGCGGTAATGCTACTTGTTCAACAACCTCACCTAACAGTCCAATACACGACGAATATTACTCTGATTCTCCTTTCTCACAATCAAGGATGCGAGAAGAACAAAAACTTGGGAAAGAAGAATAAAAAAAAAGGAAAAGGAAGAAGAAGGGTCAAGTTATGTCTGTGTTTTCATCTATTGGTTGACCCAACTTTTTTAACCCAACCAAACCCTTAAACGACGTCGCGTTGAGTGAAAATTGGGAAGGAACATAAAACGAAGTCGTTTTAGGGTTTTCTATGTGTCAACTTAACGTGTCACATCAAATATCCGTTAACGGAGATAACTCTAAGGACAAACGTGAGGTACAATCCAATATTTGAGGGTCTTAATTGGATAACTCGAAATTTGGGGGTCAAAATTGAAATCGGATGAAAATTTCAGGGGTCAAAATGAGTTTCAATTCGCTATAGTGTAATTTCTCTCTTTTAGACTTAGACCCCATATTAAACCAAAAAAAAAAAAAGTTAGTTGAGTAATTACTTCACTCATCTGCTTAAATAAATGTCATGATTTTTCTGTCTTATATATACAGTAATTTATTGTGAGACTCAAACCCAAAATTTTTAGGTGAAAATAAAAAAATTATGCTATTTGAGTTTTAACTCTTAATAATGGTTGGCTCATATTGCAAGATAAAAATACATGAAAAATATATTATTATTATTCGTTATCCTGTATATTAAATTGACATAATAAAATCATATATATCACTTCATGTACGAAATTAAAATAATTACATATAAGTACACACGAATCTTAGTGCATTCAGATCTCTTTACAAAACTCGACTTATTAGTATTTCTAACAACATAACAAT
Organism: Arachis hypogaea; assembly: GCF_003086295.3. NCBI lineage: Eukaryota > Viridiplantae > Streptophyta > Magnoliopsida > Fabales > Fabaceae > Arachis > Arachis hypogaea. Next base: position 39,852,577 of record NC_092054.1, on the reverse strand, counting down.
GTCAAGGGCAAGGATTAGTGTCTACAACTCCCATTCCCAAAGTTAAAATGGCTTTAATGATTCCTCAAGAAGTGAAGAAAAGCTCTGCTCTAAGTTCCAACTGATAAAAGCTCCAAATATTCCAAAAACTCCATTAAAAGAATATTTAAAAAAAAAAAGCAAAACAAAGTTATAAACTTAACATCCTTTGAAAAATCTGAATTTTCCTATGAACAGAGAAGCAGGGAGACACACACACTCCCAAAATATCCTACTCTCAAAATCCTATCTAAATGGTGCAAGAGGGTTTGGGCTACGAGTAGATTTATTCCTTCTAAGCTCTTTACACACGCTATCCAACATCCCCAAGAAATCCCTCACTATAACAAAGATCCTAAGTGGGTTTTGATCTTCTTTATTGCTGACATCACCATGAAAATACTCAGTTATCTCCTTCACACGTGACAACACTCTGTTCTCATCTCCTTCCAACTCCTTCAGCTTCTTCTCAGCATAACTCAAGAAGCACATCATAGTGTTAACAAACCCCTCACTGCTCTCTCCATCATTATGCAAATCCTTCCCCACGAGTTGTTTTAGCTTTGCCATTTCTTCAGATAGATTTGACACAGAGCTTGCAAGAACATCTAAGTCGATGGTAGCGGTTTTCTTCACATTGTAGAGCTCCGTGCTTAGGCCAGAGACTAATTCAAGTCCCATTCTTCGGTAGTCCTCTTCCTTTTGTTCTTCGGTCCTGTTTTTGTTGTTCTTTTGGCTTATTTTTCCCATGATGCTGTCTGAAACTCGAATCCCTTCGGATCGGATGATTTCTTGAACCACAAAGTGGAGCAGCGTGGTTTTGCCATCAATGCCTTTGACGTCTGCTAGCTTGAGAAGGGCGTCGAGCTTGAATGCTCTTGCCCCGCCGCGGATCGTCCCCACATTCATGCGGTTCCCTGTCTTCAGCACGGTTTCTAGTAACTTCGAGAACAACCTGCTTGATCTTAGTTCCTTGCATGCCTCCTACATAGTTCACATATATGTAAGGAAAAACTATAGGACTCCAACATTAATTATGCCAAGTAACTTAAAATTCAAAAATGCTATTTGTATACTAAAATCAACTACTAAAATTAGTCACCAATATATTTGTGTATAAATACATGTGTGATTTAGTTTATTTTTAATGTGTATTTATATTCCAGCATATATTTTATACTAATAACTGATTTTGATGGCTGATTTTAGTATACACGTAGCATATCCTCAATAATTAGAAAGAAATAAACATTACAAGGAAATATTCAAAATTAAAAACAATAAAATCATCTAAAACTCAGTAAAAGGAACATTCAAAAGTCAAACAAAATAAAACTAATTTAGGGTATAAAATTTAAGATTAAATTTAAAATTTAGAATCTAAGATCTAAAATTTAGGGTTAAAATTATTTAGGATCTAGGGTGCTGGTCAGCGATAGTGGGTGACTGCCCGGCGACGTGGGTGGTCGAGCGACAGTGGTAGTAAGTAAAATTGTAGTGTTGGTACCAAGAAAAAAGGAGTGAGAATGAGTAAAAGAATAATTTAAAAAAAAAATTGAGATTCAACATTGTAGAACCAAATATTGCAATCAATATTCAACACAAGAAAAAAACACAAGAAAAAAACATATAAAACTCTTAAAAATGAGAATATCCAAAATTCAATTAAAAAAATCTAAAATTTAAACTCAATAAAAACTCATCTCTGGCATATTTTATACTTAGATTTATTTAATAACAAACTATAATACATTTATTGACTATTATAATGTTAGTTCTCTAAAATTATTTTCCTAAAAAACATAGCAAGTGACTTTGTTTAGCTATCACCCAATAATTATTTATTAGCTGAAGTTGACTCTTTTTGTTAGCTCCATAATAAAATTGATATATAAGCAAGAACTTTCATATTTGTATGCATGGTGCGTGTTTCTTTAATTTAACGTTGGATTACTTGTTTAAAAGGGTTTTGATTAAAGAATCTTGAAGTAGAAAATTTCATGGAAAGAATGAACTAACTTCTACAATTATTTAGTGCATTGAAAATATTAAAATGTGACCCGATTTAGGTTTCACAAAGGGAGTCAGAATTTTTTAACAGAGATTTTTCCATTTGAAATATTCAAATTTAAAACTTTTAATTGAAGAATTTAAAGGCATATATACTATTTTGAGTAACTTCATGTCAATTTATTTAACTGTCATGTATGATCAATAATTAAGTAAGAAAACAATCAATTCTCATGTTATTATGTATAATAATTAAATTAAAAAAACTGTAAAGTCTAACATTAAGAAAATATATCATCAACATTGGTTAAATAAAACCCAATATAATTATATAATTATACGTTTTATAAAACTTAAAATGTCATTGAAATGAGGGACAATAAGAACATCGTTTTAAATTGTGATTTATAGCATGTCACATTGCAACAATTGGATTTACAAAAAATTTGGTAATCAAAATAAATTAGTCAAAAATAGACACAATTTATTTTATTTAGTATTTATTATTACAATAATTAATGAATATTAAATAAAATAAATTTTATCTTTTTTTTTTGTTTTTTTAACATTATCGTTAAATTTAATAATATAAAAATAAATAGATATTCTCAAATTTGTTTCATATAATCTTTTACCATATAACATATTTTCTTATATATTCTTTTATCCCATTTAAAAGAACATACAGTAAATGATCATATTTGACCACATCACTTGAAAAAAATATTCAATTTAATTCTTAAATTTACACAAAAGTCTCAATTTAATTTTTGAAATTTTAATTATCTTTATTTAGTCCTTAAACTTTATAAATATAACTCACGTTCCTTCTCAGAACAATTTTTGACAAACAAACATTAACGGAACGCTAATATAAATAGTCGAATGTACTACAACAATATAGATTATTTTTTAGGATTATATGTGTCAAAAAAATTAAAATTTGTCAAAAAAAAAATTTTGACACTATTTTAACTATAGAAATATGTGAATAAAAATTTTGTCAAAAATAGTATTTTTAACATATAAGTAATTGTAAAAAAAGCTTAAACTTATTTTGATAATATTGGCCGTCAAAATTAATTTGTTAGAAAAATTTGAGAATATATTTTTGTAATACTTATTAACCGTCAAAAATACTATTTATTTTGACACTTATTGACCATAAAAAATTCTCAACAAAAAATGAGATGAGATCTTGAAACTGAAGAATAAACTGAAATTTTGAAGATGAAAAATGAGTAGTATGATTTCAAACTGAGAGCAGTGTGATGCCAAAATTGACAGAGCTCAACGAAAAAGAGAAATAGTAGAGTAAGTTGAAAATAAATGAGTGTCAAAATTGAGGATAAATTTTCTACAGTCAAATTGTTCATCAAGAAAATATAGAGAATTTGACATTTGTAATTGTTTGTCAAAAATATATATTAATTTTTACACTTAACTATAGTGTTAAAAAAAAAAGTGTTAAAATAACTCTCTTTTTTTTGTAGTATGTCATGCTACACTCCTAAAAATAAGGTAATTTTTGTTTTGACAAATAAATAGCACAAAAACGATATCCTATTACTTGTTTTGGGAAAAAAAATGTTTCAATAAACACCAAAACAAGTGACACTGCAATATTTTTTGGTTATTTGAGCGTGAAAACTAAACTGGTGTTGTTTCAACAATCCAACTTGGCATTCACCTATCTATATTAGCATTTCGTTAGGTTGTGTTTGTTTATAGGAGACAGAAATCTAAAGACACAAAATCGTGTTTGTCAGATGAAATATAGACAAAGACATTGTGTTTAAAAATACTAAATTAGTACATTTTATGTCCAATCTGACAAAAAAGATATTGAGACACTGACAATAGACATAACTTATTTTTTATTTTTTTATTATTCTTATTAATTTTTTATAATTATATTTTTTTATTATTATATATTTTTTTAAATTATTTAAATAAAAAATAAGAATAAATTAAATTTTTATAATTTATTCTAATTTATTACTAAATAAAATATAAAAATATTAATAATTTTTGTATTTTTGTTTTTTTATCTTATTTTTAGTATTTTATTTTATTTCGTTTTCAGAATTAAATGCAATTATAATGTCTGTTTGCCCAAAATTATTCTAAGAATTAAGGTAAATTATATTCGTAAAAGTTTAAAAACTAAATAGAAACGATTAAAATTTTAAAAACTAAACTAAAATGTGTATACAATGTCACAGACTAAATTGAGTATTAGGTCTGGAAAAAATTTTAAACGGTGCATTTTCGAATTAATAGTAATACATTCACATTTTGTCAGAGTTTTCAACATTTCAACCATAACTGAGGTGCTACACATTTAATGATTTAATTATTAGCTCTAAGAATTTTCCTAAAGTAAAGCATTAAAAGTTTTTGGTAACATGATGATGAGTATTACCTCTAGCATTGAAAAAGAGTTCCTTAGGTGAACAACTTCATCTTCAAAAGTCTCCTTGTAAAGCATGCCTTCTACCCTTTGAAAGGCAAATGGAACTTGAAGCATTGCCCTCACAAACCTCTCTGCGGACCCCAGTTCATTGATGTCGCCTTTATAGTTGGCAAGCTTGGCCTCCTCTTCCTTTGTGGGCACCATTTTCACCAATGCCTCTAGTTGTTGCAAAGAAAGGCCCTTACCTGCATTTTTCACAAAATGGATTTTTAATCTTAGTAGATTTATGTAGCAACCTTGATTCCACAATTGAATAGTCTGCTTAGACACGTGGCACATAAATTCCCATGCATCCCGTGATGCATATAAATAAATAAAACGTCGGTGTTCGAGTAAATTGGCATTCCATTAAAATGTTCGGATATAATATTCTCATATTCATCACATTATTAAATTTCATGAGTAGCAAGAGATAAATACTTTATCTCATAGTATGGGACAAACATTACATTATTTAACCAATGTCCATAAAGTCTATACCACGTAAGACGTAACAGAGAATTTGTAAAATAATTAGGGTTTAATTTATATATACCAAATGTCGCTATATACGTCTATATATAGTAAATATATTTTACATAAAAAGTAAATATTTATTGAAGAAATAAATATGACTTAAAAAGATATTTTAGTTTTATTTGTATTTAGCGGCCTTTCATATTTATTAATTAGTTTGGATAGTGTTTATGTTTATTTTTCATTTTTTTAATAATGCTTAAATTTTGTTTATTTTTATAAATTATACATATGTTTATTTTTCTTCATAATGAATGTTAACTTTTCTATTGAAAATATATTCACTAACAAAATAGATATAAGGTTTTAATTACTTAATCTCATTGTATGAAACATTACATTTAGTATTAGAAGTGAGTCAAACTTAGCTCATAAACCAGCTTTAGCTCTATTCGTTAATAGCGACTCAACTCAATTCACTTCTAACCCTATTTACATTACACCATTATGTATTATTTCCATCATACTTGTGATGATAAATGCATATTGAAGTTTTGAACGTGTAATTAAAATTAGTATACATTATTTAATATAAAAATAATCATGTTGTATGTACACAAAAAATTCTTAAATTAGTTATTATGTATTTGTGTATAAATATATAATTTTATTTAATTTTTTATATGTATTTTTTATTTTAATATATATTTTATATTAATAGTTGATTTTAATAGCTGATTTTAGTATACATCCAATATAATTAAGAAACCAATTTTTTAGACCAATATATTAATCAACTTTTTAAAATCAAGTCTTAAAGTATCAATCCTGTACTTCAAATTATAGACAAAGAATCTTAAAGTTGATGTGTTACCTGACTAAAAATTGGTTCATCAATTATAGTTTTATGATTGAGGAGTTTACCTTGTATTAAGGCTTCACATACATTCTCAGCTGTTGCATTTATAGCTTTTGAGAGTATCGTAATGTTCTGAAGCCGTTTAGGCTCAAGAACATGCTTGCTTGGAGAAGGGCTTTTGCTCTTTGTTTCCTCATTCTTGATAGAACTCTGTAAATTGTATCCAAAAAGTGACTCAATCATTTCCTCATCCAACCTGAAATCATTAAAATTAAAATTCATAAATAATATGCTTAAAAAGGTTAACACAAATTACATATCCATTGAATACTTACTCAAAGGAGCTTGATCTTAGTTTATCCCAAACCATAGTGCGATTTGGTGCGGCTCTTACTTTGTCCCAATGAAGCGGTTTCAGTTTTGGAAGCGGTGCTCCATCTTTGCCTAGTGCCGTGAATTGAGGTAGTTGAGATGGTGGAGGAGGTGGTGTTTTCACATTGCCCTTTGGAAATGGCGGTGGTGGACATGGCGGTGGTGGAATGTTGTTGTTGCCTGGAGATTTCGCCGGTTGCGGCGGCGGCGGAGAAGGCAACTCTGTTTGAGGACTTTGATTTGAGTCTGAGTTTCTTGGAGATGGTGATGAGAAGTTATGAGATTTTAAAGAAAGCGGAGAGGGAGAGGAAGCTCTGGATGAAGAAGTGAGAGAATGTAATCTGAAGAGTGGCATTTGAAGAGGCGGAGTTGGTGGCGGCGGCGGTGGCGGGGGAGGCGGTGGAGATGTAGAGGGTTTGACAAATTGGTTAATAGTCTCATCAGTTTCTTGATTTTCATGTTTTGGAGTAAGTGGCGGTGGTTTAGGGTTTGAAATTGAGTTATTTGGTGAACTAAGAAATTGGTTTGGTAATGGTGATGAATCCTTTGGTGACATCAATGTTTCACTAACAAGGCTAGAAGATGAAGCATTAGAGAGTCTTGAATTTGTTTGTGAATTAATAATGGAATGAAAACTTTCATTCTCTGACGAATGATTCTCTTCTTCTTCTTCTTCTTCTTCAGGGTCAGCAGAGATTCCAATTTCTCTTCCACCAGATTCAGATTCAGATTCAATATCTTCTTCCTCTTCGTCATGAACAGGTAGAATCTCCTTTGTGGAAGAACTACTAACATTGTCACATTCTTCAGTAGGATTATTCTGATAACTAATTTCTTTCAAGGTGCAAGCTTCTGCTTCTTCTTGTTGTTGTTGTTCTAAATCTTCACCTAAGGAATCAAGATAAAACAGATCTAGCCTTGAGTTTAAACTCACCTTGTTTTTGTTCTTTTTCTTGCTGCTACAGAGTGGCATGGTCCTTTTTGGTTTCTTCCTTTGGTTCCTGAATTTCCTGCAGAAGAAGATTAAGGCACAACCACAAATTAATGTAGCAATTCCCACAGAAACAAGAATTGCTACTAGTATTTTCTTAGCTCTGCCTCTATCTTCTTCATGATGATGATGAGCTTCTTTCTTCAGATTCCAATGAGAATGATAATAATGATGATGATGATGATGATGATGGTGAGGATGGTTGTGAACCACAGGAGAAGGTGCTGGAGATAATGGAGCTACAGCCTCAGGTTCAATGCTTGTTGGTGATGGAGAAGGTGAAGGAGAGAATGAGAATGAGAATAATAACTCAGAAGAAGAAGATGAAGAAGGTACTTTTTCGTGGAAGCTTTTGAGTCCAAGCAATGTTCTGAATGTTTCAACAAACATGGCTTGCTTCTCTTCATTCTCATCCAAACCTGAGATTTTCTCAACATTCTTCTTGCTGTTTCCATCATTGATGTTGTTCCCTTGTTGAATGCTGCTCTCGTCAATGAAATACATGTCATGAACATCATAACTATTCCACAAAGAATCCACAGTAAAAATAATGTGGGTACTTTGCTGCAATGATGATAGCAGAATCATCATCAAGAAGGTGGTGATGATGAAGAACAACATGCTAAGAGCCTCAGAGCCCCCCATTATTTCTTCTTTCTTCTTACTTCTTCTGATTCCAACTAAAATGTCATCTAGAAATCAATGCAGCTTTCCCCTTATAAAAGCTTCTTGTCTTTTACCCTTTTGTTGTTCCATTTCTTTTTTGGGGTTTTTTCTTTGGGAGCTACTCAAATGAAGATGCAAAAAACATCTTTTTATGAAGATGCTTTGTATAAAAATGTGATTTATTGATTTGGCCACACTTCAAATAAAAACAACACTTTTATAACATATCAAAATCTAACCCTACACTCTATCATCTAAGGGTCAAAAAGAAAAATCATCACATGAAGATAATTATAATATCTTCATGGGAGTACCCACCTTTTTCTTTTGGTGCTGGTAATGTATGTAATGTGTGCAATAGAAGATCTGAAACTGAAAACAGTGTCTTTAATGCTACTCCAAGGAACCCCTGAACCTGGCAGTTGTGGTTGTAAATTGGGACTTTCTTTTCTTTACTGTTCATACACTCTTATCTCTTCTCACATTTAATAATTTTGAAGACAAACTTAATGCATGGACATAACACTGTATGCAAAATCTCTTTCTTTTTCAAACTTTGACTTAATTCCTTTGTCTTATATGCTTTTGTTTAACCTGCTTTGTCGGAAATGTCTTAAAGAAAGGTAGGTTTTTAGGGTTTTTATGAGGTTATTATTATTATTGTTATTGTTATTATTTTTTTCCCTCCGCACTTTTTGTAATCAAATAACATGACATGCTCTAAGAGATTAAGATCTTTTTTTTCTGGGATTGAATTTGAAGTTGGATAGATAAGCTCCTTTTTTGTGTTTTAGGAGCTAAAAGTCATGATCAAAGACAATGGTAAAAGTAGATAGTGGGGTCCCCTTTTTGTTGGGCTTGCCTAACTCTATGCGGGTGATTTTACAAGATTTCTCCAACTATATATTATATATATAGATTATAAGTTGGGGACAAATTGCCCTCAGAAATTAATTAAACACTTATTATAATGATGTTTATTTTGCATGCACAGATACATGAATTTTAGATTTGTTTTCTAGGGTTTAAATATGATATGGATTGAGGGCTGCGGTTGAATCCACATTTAGTGATTATTTTAATTTTTTTTTATATATTTTTATTGTGGTTAGAATTTTAACTTTTATTTTTCTCTTTCAAATATCTACTACATAGTACATACCTTTGTTGTGAAATATATATTTGAAGTACTAAGAGTGTAAATAGATTTTACTAATTAAGTATTTATATTTGACAATTTTACAAGATAATAATGAGTGGTTGAGTTAAATATTTTTACTGTGATAAAATAATATATGATTTAAGACTAATAGTACAAGTTAAATCCTAATTTGTGCAATGGAATCTAAAAGTTTTGTGAAATATTATTATTAGGCAATGAATACAAGATGTCAGATTCACCTAATTAAAATAAATTGATTATGTTCAGAAACTTTTTCCTTTCAGGATTTCACGTGAAGACTTGTATGAAATGCTGAAAGAAAGAAGTTGATTGTGTTGAATAATGATGATTAATTGAGAGGCTAGAAAGACTAGTAGTGCTCTATTTCATGTATGCATCCAACTTTTTAATATTTATTTATTTGATTAGATTAAATTATGACACACAATCAAGTGTGTTTTTGTTATTCTTTTCCGGTACACATATTATGGTACCCATCATTTACTGAAAAGGGTGTGTTGAGAATTATATATATTATATGAAATGGGTGACCTTTCTTTTTCATAGGACTAACAACTCGAGACGCTCACACGCACTAACAAATTGAAAGAGAATGGCATGAGATAGTCACAGCAGCATGGAGTGAAGAATATTGCTCTGCTTTGCTTACAAAGCCTGCCAAGTGCTAACTGCTGTGTCTTATACTTTGTCACATTACTTCTTTATAATTTAGTTTTGAGTAAATGAACAAAAGGTGCACATAAAAAAATTTAAAATATATACAAAAAAGTTTGTAAATATCAAAGTATAAAAAAAATTTGTTATTGACTGATAATTTCAGGTTTTGTTTAATACTTCCTTTCAATTATATTTATATGTATATATTATAATCTACCTTGAGAGTCATACCACCTTATTATCATTTACTTATGGCTCGAGAATAATGATTTGAATATTAGGGTGTTACATTATGGTATCAGAGCAGTTCGTCCTCGTGAGATTGAGGGATGGACTACTTATGCTTCAATGTATACTCTAAGTCTGTGCCTGTGCTAGTTAGGGTATCTAACTGATACGTTTAGCATGAAGTTTATGAGTATACTTTTGGAAATTTGAAGTACTTAACTTGAGATATTGAGATTGATCACCCTGATATCGCTTGTCTGGTGTATACAGGACTCGAATGACGACTCATGGACATGGTCGAACCCGAACACGGAGAGAAAATGAGAAAGGAACATCGGGACAATGCAAGCGCAACATATACCTAAGAGTCAGTTGGTGGAATTCACTGCATATCAGTTGAGTGGAGAAGCGCAACACTGGTGGCAAGGGGCTCACCGTCTTCTGCAATAAGGGAATAGGGATGAGGTGATTACCTGGGAGATGTGCAGAGGGGAGTTTTACAAGAAATACTTCCCGGACTTTGCAAGATAGACTAAGGAATTGGAGCTACTACAATTAAAGCAAGGATCAATGTCGGTGGTTGCTTATACGAGCAAATTCGAAGAATTGTGCCGTTTCTCACGAGTTTGTCAGGGTGCTCCTGAAGGATATGAGGAGTGGAAGTGTATGAAGTACCAAAATGGTTTGAGGGACGATATCATGCAAGCTATGGCGCCTCTTGAGGTGAGTTCCGCGAAGTTAGTTAACAAGAGTCGAGTGGTGGAGGAGTGCTCCAGAAAAATTGATATGGCTAGAAGTGATCGCCAGAAGTCTCATGAAAGGGATCAAAACAAGGGCTTTGTGCCGAGGGGCTTAGACTTCAAGAGGAGTGGGCATCCACTTCAACCTTTCCAAGGTCAGAACAATTACCGAAGAAATGACAACCACTCAAAAAATGGTAAAGGAAAGCAGGCGAAGGCTACTTCGAATGATTTGCGGTGCCAAAGATGTGGGAGATACCATCCGGATCAGCCATGCTGAACTGAGTTAGGACTGCGCTATCGTTGTAGGATACTCTGGCATATCTTCCGAGATTGTCCATACAAGAAAAATCAAGGAGATGGATGATCTCAACAAGGTTGAGGTAATCATGAAATTGATAAGTATAATTAAAATTTAACTGCTTGACATAATAATGGTATGTGGTATTCGTTTATAACATAAGGCTGAATTGCGATAAACATAATTTTCAAATGGACTATTGATTGATGGCTTAGACTTATTGAGAGTAGAGGAGGCTTGTAAATGGCATTGGTATAGTTGAAAACTGAATTAGAATGAAATTTTGTGAAATTGAACAATTGTATAGAAATTGGAGGACGACTAATTACTAGAAAATTGATGTTATAGGTTTTGGATAATTAGGATGTGATTTGGAAATGATATTTGCATGTTAAAAATGTTTAAAAAGTGGACTTTGATGCTAGAAGATCATGGTGAGGCAGTCCCAGGTAAGCCATAGGATAATAATTCATTGTGATGATGAGTAGTAGTGGAGTTAATTTCGACTTGCATGTGCATACGCCAATTTCTCAACCTATAGTACTTAGGCTTGAATTTGGTTGGATTTGATGTTGATTGGTATTCGATTTTAGTTATGATGAATGGAATTGTTTGTGCCTATGATTAGTTGATTGTTGTTGAGACTGTGTATAAAGAATGATGAGTAGGTTTATGATTGAATGGTTATGAGAATTATGGGATACACGAGTAAGTCCTGATTTTGATGATGATGGAGTGGTTTGTAATGTGCATATATTGTGAATTGTGTATTAATGGAAGTTGTTGTTATGTTGAGAGTGAGAATTTTATGCGATGTTGAATAAGTGAAATCGGTTGTGAGAATTTGACATGGTTGTAGTTAATGTAGATAAGGATGGATAACCTGAGTAGGTACCATGATTTGAGTTGAGGTCCTAGGTAATATGATTATTTTGATTAAGGATTTTAATGAGCTTATGATTAAACCTAGAAAGGTGCTAAGGTCCTAAATTGCGATTGAAGTCTTAGGATAACCTTAAGCATTATTTGGGATTAGTTGAGAAATCTTAGAAGTGAGCCTAGGTTTGGTGATCCGATAATAGAACATGACTTGAATGGATAATTGGGATCTTGGTGGCTGAAAATCAGAGTGACGCAGCAGAAGCTTGCTGGAGCGTTGACATAGGAAAATAGTAACGAAGAGTAGTAGAAGGTGATGAGAAATATTTTAGACTTGAATACTCGAAGGAATTAGTCGGTTAATGTAAATGGTGATTTTCAGGTAATTAGGCTTGAATGTGGTTGTAAGATTTGAATGGTTTCGAGATGGTTGTGGAAATGAGTATAGGTGTGTAATTGGATTTGGGTGATAAGTGAGTACAAGATATTATGTTAGAAGGACGATTATTACGATATTAGATCATGTTGATTTTAGTTTTAGGGTCAAGATTGGAAATACTTGGTTTTGAGTGACGAATCCGAGATGTTGAATTGGAATGCTACGTTTGTGTTGCGGTTACATTGAGAGAACCCGCAAAGGGTAATGAATTTCGGCTTAGAAGAGGTTCCGCCAACTTTGGTAAGAATTTGAAGAGTTTTGGAGATTTTAAGTTGCGATTTTGATTGGGAGTCATGGAAGGCTTTGTAAATGAAAAGATGAACGTGATATTTGATTTTCTATTAAAAAAAATCTAGAGGAAGTTAAGAGTAAGACAAGGAAGTACGGTGTAGACTTGAAATTCAGTTAAATTTATGAGTTGTGCAAGAGAATAAGGAAGATGATTAAGTATTTAAATTGACGTTAAATGGTACGAGTTTAGTTGAAGTTGAGAGAACCTTTAATGGAGGTTTAACCAAGATTTTTGTTTTCTTTTGTGGACCAAATTTTGAGGACAAAATTTTAAATAAGGTGGGTGATAAACCCATATTTTATGATGTATTTTGTGCCTAATTTGAGAGATTTATTCAATCCTTCACCCACTTATTCATATTAATTGCATGGTTTTACTTTTCCTTCCTTATTATGTGATGTATGTGAAAAACATGTTTTCTATGCTTTTAAAATAATTATTTTAATCACCTTTAATTCCATTCGATGCCGTGATCAGTGTGTTGAGTAGTTTCAGATCTTCTAAGGCAGGAATGATTCAAAGGATGGAAAGGAAACATACAAAAATGGAAGGAAAGCACAAAACGGAGTCCTTGAAGAAACTGGCATCCACGCGATCGCATGGACGACGCGATCGCGTGCCAAGCGCGAAGAAGCAGCGACGCGGCCGCATGACTGACGCGACCACGCGCCTTAAGCAGAACGCACATGACGCGGTCGCATGACTGACGCGACCGCGTGGCAAGAAAAGCTCCGAATGACGCGACCGCGTGACCCACGCGGACGCGTGACAGAGGCCACGCACCAGAAATTGCAGAAAACGCTCCCAGCGATTTCTGAAGCTCTTTTTGGCCCAAATCCAAGTCCAGAAGGCATAGACCAGAGGTTATGAAGTGAGGGAATGCATCCATTCAGGGAGGGCTCGCCAATTTTTACTTTCCATGAATTAGATTTAGTTTAGAGAGAGATTCTCTCTCTCTCTTTAGGATTAGGATTTAGATTTAGGATTTTTATTCACTTTCAGGATTTTCTCTTTTGATCAGGTTCAATATTCCTTTTATTTACTTTTGCAAGCTACTTTATGAATCCTTTCATGTTACAGATTACTCTTTTATTAATGTTAATTGAGATATTTCAGTTTAATATTGATTTCTTTTATTTATGCTATTGTTGCTTCTACTCTGAAGACATCTTTATTCCAAGTAGATTTATTTTTCTCCTTTTGGTCTTGGTTAAGAAATCAGTAACTCAGGAGTTGTCAAACTCAACGTGATTGATAATTGTTATCTTTGTTAATTGAATTGAACTTTCATAATCCCAATCTTTTCTTAGGAAATAAATAGGATTCGAAGATCAAACCAATTAATCCCTTGACCTTCCTTTATCTTAGTAAAGGTTAACAAAGTGGAATTAAGATTCAACCATCATCATCATTGATAAGGATAGCTAGGATAGGACCTCCAATTTCTCATACCTTGCCAAAAGTTTATTTTACAGTTATTTATCTATTTTTAATTGCCATTTAATTTACTCATCATTAAATTACTTGTTCCTCATTCTTGAAACCCCAATTCTAGAATCTTCATAACCAATAATAAGAACATACTTCCCTGCAGTTCCTTGAGAAGACGACCCGAGGTTTAAATACTCGGTTATCAATTTTTAAGGGGTTTGTTACTTGTGACAACCAAAACTTTGCACGAAAGGGATTTTTGTTGGTTTAGAAACTATATCTACAACGCGACTGTTTTTATGACATTCTTTACTGGCAAAAATCTCGTTCGTCAGTGGGTAGGATGTAAAATCCGGTCAAACCATAATTAATTAAGTAATTAATTGAATATGGGCGAAAATGGTTATAAAATTTAGTAATCAGAATTTGACAACTTAAATATGATATTTGGACTCAGTGGATTTTTCTGAGTCAGAAAACATAGTTTTCTGCGTAAAAATCGCACTGAAAATTTGACTGGCAGTATTGGCTAAGATCTGTCTGGTACCGTAGTTGAGAAAATTAATTATGAGTGTAAAAGGTTAAAAAGTTAAATATTTGTAGATGAGATGGTAAAAATAATTAAAATTCACATTAAAACGCTAATCTTAAAGGTTTTGCCCCAAAATTGGGCCAACGGGCTAAATCGAGTAAATCGGGCCCAAGTGGCCCAAGCCCACACTATATAAGAACTCATTTTAGCACAAAACAACACATTCCTCCCTTTTTTGAGAGAGAAATACATTGAAATGGAGAGGAGAGGAAGAAGAGAGAAACCCTAACCCCTTTTAATCTTCAAAGCTCCATAACTTTTGATTCGTAGCTCCGATTGACATGTCATTTGTGGCCACGCATAGGTCTTCTCATCCTCTTCGATTCTATTTAGGTATTGTGGTGGATATCTTGTTCTCCTCTGCTCAGTTTCATTTTTTCCTCTAAATTCGTGTTTTGGTTTGGGTTTTGAGGAAATCTTGTGAATTTGGTTGTTTAGGGATGCTCTAGTATGAGTTATTGATGAGTTTTATCAACTAATTCCATAGGTTAAGGTAAAGAATCCCCAAACCTTTGTGATTTATGAGATTTTGTAAATCCTAGATTAATATATATGTGAAATTGGTTATGTTAGTATTGTTGGGTGAACTTGGTACACATTTGGAACTTGAAATTAGCTTGTGGAGCTTTTAGAGGAAACTTGGAATGGGGAACTCAAGTGTTGGATGTGAACCGCCGTCACTAAAGGTATGGTTAAAGTTTTATTTAAGTATCGTGTGGTGTGATGAGAATTCCTAGGTTAGATGCCTCTAGGATTAGGTTTGGATTGTGTAATTGGATGGATTTGATATATGTAGATGATATGTTGTGGTAATTAATGATTGGAATGTGGATTGTGTGATTTTGCATAGTTGGTGTGTTGTGAAAAGTGATGATTTGGATGATGATTATATGTTTATGAATTATATATTGAATTGGTGAATGTGGGCCGGAGGCCTGAATTTGGGTCGGAGGCCAGGAAAAGGTAAGAAAGGTAAGTGATGGTTGAATTGAGTGATGATGCTTAAGATTGAATGGAATTTGATATTGATTGTGTGGAAAGTTAGAATGAATGATAAGATATTAGTGAATTGAGGTTTGAGATGTGAAATGGACGAAAGTTGAGTTGAAATAAGTAAATGAAGTAGGTTTGAGTTTGGTTGAGTGTGAATATGTGGATTGAGTTGGTTTAGGTTCATTTTGTTGGTTGAAAATGATTGAGGCTTGTAAATCTTTAGAAAATTGGTAAATGTGTATTTTTGGTAAAAACCATATTTTTGGCCAACTTTGGCGGGCCGTAAGTCGGGCCTCAGCGTTAAAAAAAGTTCAAAATTGAATTTTTATGAAAATTCATTTATCGATCTTTCTAACGATTCAAGAATGGTTAAAAAATGAATTTTGTACAAAAAGATATGAAGGTTTGAAAATTGGGTTCAAAAACTGATTTTTACACTTAACAGCTTTTTGCAATTCGGCAACACTTGCGTACGCGGAGGTGCCACGCAACGCGGATACTGGGCACTGTCCAATGATCTCGCGTACGTGGAAGGAGGCATGCGTATGTGGAAGTGTCGAAATTGCAGACTCGCGTACGCAGACGTGGTACGCGACGCGAGGGAAGGCTGTTATTTTCAACACTCGCGTACGCGACACCCGAATTTTCAGCCATGCGTACGCGAGTTTATGCATGCATACGCACAATCTCCAGGTTTTGCAAAAGTGTATTTTTAATCCTTTCAACCATTCTTTTAGCCTTTTAAACCTTTATAAATCCCGATAAGAGTATAGAGCCAGTGTAATTAAGAATGGAAGAGTTAGAGACCAAATCTAAAGAGTTAAGTTAGTTAAATTAAGGAGAATGAGTAAGATGTAAAGTGATGCATGATAGGGGTGAATGTGATAAGGAGTAAAGATTGAATATGATGAGAATGATGATGATAATGAGCGAAATGAGCGATGGGTATAAGTTATTGATAATTGGTGAATGATGGCAGATTAGGGAGGTTGAGGATTCCCTCCGAATTATATGTTATATAAGTGAGTGAAGTTTTGGACATGATAATTGTTTCGGGGTTACCTGAAACTGAGAGGTCGGTCTCAGAGGAGATCTTCTAGATTGGTCGAGGCTGCCGTGTCCGACTTGTTGGAGCAGGAGGCACTACTGGTCCTTGTTCACCGGAGGGGGGTGGTACCTGCAAGAGACTCCGATGCTTAAGTCAGTACGGACTTTAAGCAGGTTTTTTTTGTAGAATTAGAATCTGAGTTATACCTGGGTGCTCCAGTGTATTTATAGTAGTGTCTGACGACCTTCCTTTGAGATAAGTTTATCATCTTATCTTATCTTTTATGCGTGAGATCACTTATCTTTTGGCCAACCGCCTTCTGGTAGGCGGTGACTCTTCTTTCCTGGGCCTCTTTGAGCCTCTACGGTGATCCTTTCGAGCTCTTTGTGAAGAGGTCGACGGTCGACCAAACTTCAAAGAGGTCGGTCGCTTTGTCTTTGTCCAACCCGGACCTTATAGCTCGGTCCAGGGTATGAACAGTGCCCCTGCTTGAACTTGGATCTTTCCATGAGATCGTGCTTTTCTGAGCCTTGATCTCTTTGGGGAAGTCGTGTTCAAGCATTTTGTCCGGTCTGATCCTCTATTTGTGAGTTTCGCGTTATTTAAATGCCGTTTCAAGAAATGCGAAGCATTTTTGCTTTCGCTCCTTCATTGCTGCGTTTGTTTCTCGAGGGGGTTCCCTCCTTGGAAATACGCACATGCTTGTAATGCCTATTGATTGGGATTTTATTCTTTTAGGCCGTTTTTTTTCCCTCTTTACAATTTGAAATTTAAAGGGAGTTTTATTATTTTTTTTAGTTTCTTGCTTTTTGTCTATTTTCATTTTCATTCTTCTGGAGAGAAGGCCTTTTTCTTCTGGTTTACTTCTTTGATTTGCCCCAAGCTCTCTTCTTTCTTTTGAAGTTTCAAAGCTTTTGCTGGTGTGGACCGTTCGTGCTTTGCCGTTCATCTGTTTGTTGCTTCTTTTCTTCCTCGCAGGTTGGTGCTCTGCTTCGTACCCTTTTGCTTTTTGCTTGCTTTGATTGCAGTTCTTCTTTGTGCTTTACTGCTGCATGTTTTTTCTATGTGCGCAAAGTTTTGACCTTGCTGAGCTTTTTCTTGAAAAGGTTGAGGCTTTCTGGTTTTGGATTTTTTCGTGTTTTTGTTTGTTGGAAGGGCTAGGGTTTTGATTTTCATTGCTTATCCTTTATGTTTCTTCCTTTCTGTATCTGCATCCTCCAAAGGGAGCCCCTGGGGTTTAGTGGTGATCATCGAGCCTTGGGGGGCCCTTTTCATTGTTGTGTTTTGTTGGTTGCTGGTTGCATTTCTGTTTTTGTCCGAGTTACTTGGTAGTGACCCTTGTTCCGTTTTCTTACTGTAGGTGTAGTTTTCTATGCCTTCACGTAGAAATATTGTTGAGATGTCTACAAAGGTCCCACCTGGTATGGCTGGCTGGTTAGATTCTATAGTGTTGATGTGTGTTACTGTAGCCGATTCGGAGTATTGTGAGAAACTTAGGAGATTTCATAGGATCTGTAGTAGTAGGGATGATGAAAAAAACTACGAGCTGGTGTCGCCCGACCCTGAGGAGAGGGTTAGTTTTCCTCCCTTAGATCAGGCAGAGCGTCCCTTCTTCTATGCCTATGACTATTTCTTTTCCCAACTAGGTATTATCCTTCCTTTTACCGTATTTGAGACTGAAGTCTTGTGGAACTGCAATGTGGTCCCTTCGCAGCTTCACCCGAACTCTTGGACCTTTAAAAAGATTTTCCAGTTGTTATGTCAAGAGCTGGGTGTCCGACCTACCCTTTTCCTTTTCCTTTATTTGTTTGTGCTGACTAAACCGGGGGCGGCCAAGAAGAAGGCTTCTTGGATCTCCTTCTGGGCTACCAGAAAAAGAAAGTTTTTTCCATGTTTGATGACTCTTTTTGGGATTTTAAAAACATTTATTTTAAAGTCTGGGCTGTTGAGGGTGTTCGCCCTTTCTTTCTGGACGAAAATAATGAGCCGACCTTTCCCTTATGGTGGCAAAAAGATATTGTAACCCTTAAGTATTCGTGGGAGAGTCTGGATGAGGTAGAAAGAGCCTTTGTAGGTGTCTTGGAGGAGCACTGGGGGGAGCCTCCTCATTTGGACACGAAGACATTTTTAGGGGATCCGGCTCCCCTTCACTCCGAGCTAGGTAGCGTCCGACTTCTTTATAAGGCAGTCTTGTTTATTTGTTTGGATTTTGCATTCCTCGGTCGCGTGACTTATTTTTATGGTTTCCTCTTCTCTTTTTCAGAGATGGTGGCTCATTCTGACTCAATGAAGTTCTTCAGGAAGACCAAGAAAATGGTAGCTGCCCAACAGATTCAGAATAAGGCATCGGGGGAGGGTTTTGGCCAAGTTCCCCCAAAGAAGCCGGAGTCTGACCCTCAAGGTCCGAGGAAGGTCATCCCGACTCCTTGGGTTCGGATGGTTCCTACTGAGCCTCCCTCTTCGACTTCTGGTGCCGCCTCCTCCCCTACTTCGTCTGGTCCCCCTCCTAAGAAACCGAGGACTGCTGGGACTTTTGATTTGAATGCTAAAGACTTTGATGGTGTGGCTTTTGCTTTTGAGCTTATTGCCCCTTATGGCCAGGTTCCTACTGATGATGTGTCAATCCTTCACCACCTCAACTTTATATCAAGCAATAGTATCCGGATGGCAAATATCAGTGCTGCTTTGTCCGGGGTTGTTAGAGAGTCTCCGGTGCGTGCCACCAAGGCTTTTCTTGAAGATGCCAAGGCTGAATATGAGAGGGTGGAGGGGTTGAAGCGTGAGTGGGAGACCAAGAATGTGGGATTGGAGCTTACAGTGGAGAAGGAGAGGGCTAGGGCTACTGTTGCCGAGGCGGCTGCTAACTTGGCTGAAGATATGGCCAAGAAGGTTAAGGAAAGTTATACCTGGGCCTATGGTGAGCTGTTGGAGACCAGGGAGAGGCTTCAGTCTACTCAGGATGACTATGCCGAACTCCAAGGTCATGTGGTGAATGGCATGACTGCGCTGTACGAAAATTTAAAGGCCCAGGTCCGAGTTCTTGCTCCCGATGTCGACCTCTCTTTATTTAGCATGGACATTGTTGTGGAGGATGGGAAAATTGTGCCTGCCTAGGGGTGTCAAAAATCCCCAGGAGGCGGGGATCTCCGCGGAGACTACCCCGAATTGGGTCCCAATGGTGGGGAATTTTCCCCGTGGGGATGGGGATGGGGAGCGAAATTCCCCCGAGACAGGCGCGGGGACCCGAGCGGGGATCCCCGCCCCATCCCCGATAATTCCTCGAATTTTTCAACTTACTTAATAACCCTTACTTTATTTCTAATATAGGGTTTTTTTTGTAATTTCGCTCATTGAAAAACCCTAACCCTATTGTTCAAGATTTTATTTTATGGACTATGATTTGCTATGTTTTATTTCTGGATTTATAATTGATGCGACTCCAAGGGTGTATTGGTAAAGATTTTCCTCAATAAAATTGCATTGCAAGTATAGCTCTACCAACAACAATCCTCGGGTATCAAATTTAGAAGAGGGATTTGGTTGTCACAAGTTCAACCCCAATAGAAATAACCAAAGTATTCAAACCTCGGGTCATCTCACAAGGAATGGGCAAACATGTGCTTCAAGATTGGTTAGAAATCCGGGGTTGTGAGTTACGAGCAAAAAAATAAATGGAAATCTTAACAAGCAAGTAATCTTAAATTGCAAGAAACTAATTCAATTAACTAAGCAAGACATGAGCAATTCCAATGAACAAGTAACATCCCACATAATTCTATTCTAAACCAAACAAGTAACTATAACTAAGACAAGTAATTGAGAATTTTGGTTTTCAAATATGAATAATAAAAGTAACTCCTGGCTAGGCATGAAAATTGGGGTCACCATCCTTGTCTAATAACCATATCTTGATAATTATGAGGAACCAAACTCATTAAGTCTACTTCTATACTTGAAGTACATCAAATGGTTTGGTCAACATCAACCCATAAGTTCTAACCTCACTATTAATTAACTTAATAGAAGGTTAGCGTCAATGGCTATCAAATTGACCACTAAGGGCTCCCAAATCATCAAATCCATTAGACCCAATGACTCAAGTTTACCCAATTCCCTTAGCCTAGGCCAAGAGTAAAGAGAACTACTCCATAATCAAAGTAAACATTTCATCAAACACATGGTAAGTATTAACAAAAGACATGTTCAAAGTAGCAATTAAATTGAAATCAACAAGTACCCACTAACAATTATCAACATACAATCATCTAAACAACACAATTAAATATAGAAATCATCAATGTAACATCAACAAGTCAAGATTCACAACATTCATGAAATGGGTATAAAATGACAATTGACAAGAATTCATAAAACTACCACAAGATCTAAGTAAAATTATACTAAGGAATTCAAATTGAACAATTAAAACTAGTAATTAACAAGATCCAATTCAGAATTCAACAAGAGAAGATCAAATTAAAACTAGATCTAGATAGGAACAAGGGTTTCTCTCTCTAGAAGAACAAAGAACCAAAAAACTAGCTAAAATTGTGTCTTAGTGTAAAATGATTCATCCCCCCTTTCCCCCTAGCATCCTTGGGTCTTTTCCAAGCAGAAACAGCTTGAAATTGGGCCTGATGAGCCTCAAAAATCGCCAGGCACGATTTCCTTTAATGAGGTCACGTGCAGCTTCCCACGCGTGCGCACCATGCGTGCGTGCGCGCCGATTGCTTTTGTGATCCACGTGTGCACGTCGATAGGAATCTTCTGATCCACGCGAATGCGTCCATCCTTGCGTGCCGCTTCCAGCCAACCTCATCCACGCGTGCACGTGGAGTGCGCGGGCGCGCTAATGCTGCTTTTTCCAAAATTTCAATTCTTCATGTTCCTCCCTTTTGTACATGCTTTCTTCTTCTCTTCTAGGCCATTCCTACCCTATAATTCCTGAAATCACTCAACAAATACATCACGGCATCGAATGGCAATAGAAGAGGATTAAAATATGGCAATTTTAAGGCAAAATAAGCATATTTTTAATCATGGAGCAATATTAGGAAGTGAACACAAAATCATGCATTCTTGTGAATAAGTGTGAGAAATATTGACAAAACCCCCCAAATTCTACAAAATATAAACCACAAAATTGGGGTTTATCAAATCTCTCCATACTTAAACCAAGCATGTCCTCATGCTTAAAATAAAAAGACCAAAGATCATGGTGAGAAAGGGTTTATGAAATGCAAACTACCTAAGTGGATGCATGCAACTAATGTAAAATCATCTATCTACTTGGTCAAGAGTAAATCTATCCTCCAAAAATACATGTGAGCATATAGGGTGAAAATAGTATGTAATTCATGAATCCTACCAAATTGAACATCACTAAGGAGTGCATATAACTTGCTAAATGAACGCTTGTGAAAGTCGAGAACAAAGAATTGAGCATCGAACCCTCACCGGAAGTGTATTCGCTCTATTCGCTCAAGTGTATAGGGTTCGTCACTCAATCTTCTCCTAATCATGCTTTCCAAGATTTGTCTTTCATCTAACAATCAACAATTACTTAATGCATGCTTACAAGTATCATGAGGTCTTATTCATAGGTTGTAACGGGGCTAGGGTGAAGGTAAGGATGTATATGACAAAGTGAGCTTAAAATTTGAGTCCTTGATTAACCTAGGATCCCACTAGACACATAGAACAACCTATACAACTATAATACATTACCTAGCTACCCTCGAGTTTCACCTTTTGCATACTCATGCATTCTTTTCAATTCACACTCATATGCATTGTTTTCTTCATTACTTTGTCTTGGGGTTTCTTTGTCCCCTTTGTTGCTTATTATATATATATATATATTTATTATTATCCCCTTTTCTTAGGGGCCTTGTGAACAAAAGTTTCAATGCATACAGTTTAATCATTCAATACATGAGTATGTTCCCAAATCCTAGAATTTTCAATTACACTACAATTACACACTTATATATCTACCCAAATTTCCAAAGTATACCCTAATTGAATGATACACATCCTAACTTACCTAAGCTAATCAAGGATCCATATTTAGGGACATTCCTGGTTTTTTGCTTAGGGTTGTTGATGTGCTCTATTTAAGAACAAAAAAGGGTTTATCATGGGCTCAAAATTGGTTAGCAATGGTAGATAAAAGGGTAAAGGCCATTTGGAAAAAGTGACTATTGAAATGATGGCCTCGATCATATAAATGCATTCATACACAAAGTAATGGACATATAGAATCAGACAAAGCAAGGATCACAATCATAGAGAGAGAGAGATATGCACACAAGAATGGAAAATAATGGTTAGAAGATGTAACCATGCAATAGGCTCAAAACTTTCATGCTTATTTTCTTAGCTTAATCACTATGTTCCAAAATACATTCTTAAAGCAAATTTACTGCAAAAATTTTCAAAATTTGGTATCAAAATTTGGTAGGGTACCCCAAAACACAGTTTCTTGGAAAAGAAGTTATTGTTTTGACCAAGCAACTCTATAGAAACTAACTATCATGCAAAGGGTATTTACAAGCAAAACTAACTACACATGCAATATACTAACTACTAAGCAAAAGATAAATCCATGGGTTTTGAAGGGAAGAGATTGTTACCCATGGAGATCGGTCGAACGACCTCCCCACACTTAAAAATTAGCACGGTCCTCCGTGCTACGAACAATGCGCAAAAGGCGGTTGGGACCGGAACCGTCACTATCCTCTCCTTTAGAGCTCCCATCACTCGGGTTTGAGGTGGATGTGAATATTTCGGGTTCCTCCATGCTAGGGGTAACACAACGCAGAAGCTTCTTGATGTAAGTATATCGGCGTTGATTGCGCCGCTCATATCTATCAAGCTTCCGGTGTAGATCTTCTATCCTTTGATGTGTGGATCTTTGCCGTGGTAGTGATGATGAAGTGGAAGGAATAGTAGATGGAAGGGCTATGTCAAGGCTTGGGTTATTCATGGGAAGATGTAAGTATTTTTCACTTGGGACCACATCGCCCTTAGCCGGAACTATAATCTTCCTGTCCTTTGCTTCCCAAGGAACACCCACAGTAGCAACTAAATCAGATACCAATGCTGGAAATGGCAAATTACCTCGGTCGTGAACTTGACTCATCGCTTGCTTGACAAGAAACAGAATGTTCACCGGCCTCTCCGTGAGAACACACCAAACAAGCAAGGCGAGGTCCGTCATGAAGGACGACTTATGGGTGCTAGGTAGCACATAGTGAGATAGGATCTGGGCCTAAGCTTTAGCTTCCACAGTGAGGAAGCGAGCGTTAATGCTTTTGGGCCTCATCCGGAGTCGACCTTGGATCCAATATGCCTCTGGCTCAGTAATGACTCGAAGGATTGAGTCCCAATCAAATCCAAACTTCTCTCGCTGATGTAAGACTTCTTGGTAGCCATCTATGTCACTTGGCACTGGTAGGACATTAAGCACTTGATGAATAGCCTCTTCTGAAATTGAGACTTGCTTCCGGCGCATGTATACCGATTGAAGGGAGGAGAGATGGTAGTTAGTATAGAATTTCTCTACCCAAGAGAGGTTGATTTCCCTTGGTTTTTTCAAAAGAAACTCCCATCCTCGTCGTTCAATGCGGGGTAGAATACAAGGGGCAACCTTGTCCGGCGGAGCAAGTAGGTGCTCGGGATGATAGTTCCGTACAGCTATGGAGGGGAACATAAGTTCACATAAGCGGTTGGGGAACCTTGAAGAATCTTTCGCCTGCTTGCTCTTTTCCGTCTCATCAATAGGAGCGGGTGTCTTCGCCTTCTTAGTTAAGGATCTGGCTCCCAATGACGAGTACGCCTTAGAAGTAGATCTTTGGGGTGCCCTCTTTGCGGCCGGTTTCCTTGGAGCTTTCTCCTTGCCTTTCTTGGTGGCCATCCTGAGAAAGGAGGGGAAACAGGAAAACATTAAATCCAAAAAATCATTTTAATAAAAACATGCAAGTGAAGGATAGTAATCATAAAAACATGGGTCACAATACTTAGCATGGGATGCAAGAGGAAGTAAAGCATGCAATGGCATGAGAGGAGTAATCTCAAGCATCCATAACAAAGAGCAAGTCATGTTCAATGAGTATCTAATTAACAAGCAAAATGGACTCAATGTGTGTAGAAGACAACAAGTGAATGAGGGGAAGCATCCAATTGAAAGTACATTGTTAAAAGAAACCAAAATGGCATTCATGCATTTCTCCGAATACTTGGTGTGCAATTATTAAGCAAAGAGTAATTATGAGATACTCAATCAATTCAAAGCCCAAAATAGAACATCAATCATCACATAAACATCACACATTGGCAAAGATAAGAAAAAGAATGACAAAAGATCTATTAAAGCAAATTAAGCTCAAATTCAACATCTATGGAAAAATAAGGAAAAGGGAAAAGTAAGCAAACAAAAAGCAAGAAACATCATCATGCAAGTAAAAGAGAAACTAAGTAAAGTAACAAGAAGAATCTAACTAGAAGAAATAATTCAAAGAAAATGAAAGAAAAGAAATGGAAAAAGCGAAACCTTGAGAAGTGTAAAAGAACAAGGTTGAATTTTCTTTGTGAAGGTGAGAAGGAAATAGAAGAGATGTAGTGCCATCGGAAAAGGTGGTTGTCACCGGTGAGTGGCCAGAGACGGTGGTGGTGGATTGTGGCAGAAGGAGGAGAAAAGGAGGTATGATGGAGGAAGAAGAAAAATGAATTAAGAAAGAAAAGGGGTTGAGAAGGGGAGAACAAAACAAGGCGCGAAGTTATAAAACTGATTCGCGCAACCGGCGTACGCGCGCACAGTGCGCTGGTGCATCGGTGAGGGTGTTAGCAAAGGACGCATGCGCGTCAGTGGTGCGCGCGCGCGAGGGGAGTTGTGCCCCTGTCACAGAAGTGGCACAAAGTTGGCATAAGTCTTTGGTTTTTGTACCAGAATTGGTGAGTGATGCAGGCGCACGGACGCACACCTTGCGCGGAAGCATGCTTGAGAGATTTTGCGACTGGCGCGGACGCGCACAACACGCGAACGCGTCAGTTTTGGCACAAGGTTGGCCCAAGTGTGGCACAACTCTCTGGTTTTTGTACCAGGGAGTCCAGATATCGCCATCGGCGCCTGCGCGCACAGTCTGCTTGCGCGTCGATGGTTAAATTGCAATGGTGCGCACAGGCGGCAAGTACGCGGATGCGTGAGTGCCTGGTGCGAGTTGGGCATGAAATAGGCATAACTCTTGGGTATTTGGCCCAAGAGGTGGAATTGCACCACCAGTGTGCGCGCACACAGTCCGCTGGCGCGTCGGTGCCCATTTTCATTTTTCTATCTCTTTTTCTTTTTTTTTTCCAACATAACAAGATCTATTCTAATACATACTTGGTAGGTGCTTAAGCTAGTAGTCAAAGAGAATACTTCACAATGTCATGCACAATCCAAAACATAGCATTCTCCCTACTTCAACAATTCATCCATACCAAAATGAGGAAAACTACATTAACATCCTATCTATTCAACAAGAAGAATAAAACTAGCATTCCTATGCAATCAATTAATCATCAAGAAATCACAAGATTCACAAGAATTTAAGGTTACAAACAAGATGGTATAAACAAGGAAGATCTTACCACGGTGGGGTGCTTCCCACCAAGCACTTTTCTTTAACGTCCTTAAGTTGGACGGTCCTTTTCTTAAGCTTCCTCTCTCCTTGGTGCATCCTCCAATAGGTACACCTCTAGCTCTTTTGGGGGCTTGTAACCATGATTCTTCTTCACTATATGTCTATTCACTTTGAATTTTGCTTCACTCTTGGGATCAAACAACTCCACCACTCCATATGGCTTTATCTCCTTCACCTTGAAAGGTCCTTCCGGATAAATAGAGGAGCTTTGAGTTATAGAGGAGGACTTCATCACCTTCTTGAAAGTCCTTCTTCCGGATGTGATGGTCATGAAATGCTTTATTCTTCTCTTTATAGATCCGGGCATTCTCATATGATTCGTTCCTCAAACACTCAAGCTCCTCTAATTGTAACTTCCTAGCTTCACCCGCCTTGGCTAAATCCATGTTGTACTGGTTTACCGCCCAATAGGCTCGATGCTCAATCTCCATCGGAAGGTGGCATGCCTTACCATAGACGATCCAGAAGGGGCTCATCCCTATCGGAGTCTTGTAGGCTGTTCTATACGCCTATAGTGCATCTCCTAACCGGAGGCTCCAATCCTTTCTTTGTAGATTGATCACTTTCTCCAAAATCCTCTTAATTTCCCGGTTAGACACTTCTGCTTGTCCATTTGTTTGCGGATGATAAGCAGTAGCAACCTTATGCGACACTCCATAGCGCTTGAGCAATGCTTCTACCTTCCTGTTACAAAAGTGGGATCCTTGGTCGCTCACGATTGCACGTGGCGACCAATAACGGCACACAATGTGATTCCTAATAAAAGAAACAACGGCATTGGCGTCGTCAAGGCGGGTAGGTATGGCCTCTACCCACTTTGACACGTAGTCAACCGCTAACAGAATATACAGATACCCACTAGAGTTGGGAAACGGTCCCATAAAGTCAATGCCCCAAACATCAAATATCTCACAGAACAACATAGGTTGCTGAGGCATTTTATCCCTTTGGGATGTGTTTCCTGGCCTCTGACACTGATGGCAAGACACACATAAATGGTTAGTATCCTTGAATAAGGTTGGCCACTAGAATCCACAATCCAACACTTTTTTAGCGGTCCTTTGTGGGCGAAAGTGGCCTCCACATTCGGACGAATGGCAAGCTTCAAGAATTGGTTGGATTTTAGATTCCGGGATACATCTTTGAATTACTTGGTCTACGCCTCTCTTCCACAAGTGAGGATCATCCCAAATATAGTATTTGAAATCACTCCTCAACTTGTCCCTTTGGTTTTTTGAAAAGTTGGGAGGGAAGATTTTCGCAACCAAGTAGTTCGCCATTGGGGCAAACCAAGAAAAGCTATCCGACACAGCATGCAAACTATCCAATGGGAATGAGTCATTGATCGGAAATGGATCAAATTTTAAATTCTCAATGCGGCTTAAATGATCCGCAACCAGGTTTTGAGATCCACTCCGGTCCCTAATCTCAATGTCAAATTCTTGCAAAAGCAAGATCCAACGTATGAGTCTAGGCTTTGACTCATTCTTTGTCAACAAGTACTTTAAAACTGCATGGTCTGTGTATACCACTATCTTTGACCCTAGCAAATAAGATCTGAATTTATCTAAAGCATGAACAATAGCTAAGAGTTCTTTTTCAGTAGTGGTATAGTTGGATTGTGCTGCATCTAGTGTCTTAGAAGAGTAAGCAATGACATAAGGGAGTTTACCATCGCGCTGTGCGAGCGCGGCACCTACAGCATGGTTTGACGCATCGCACATTATCTCAAATGGCAACGTCCAGTTGGGGCCTCGCACAATTGGTGCCGTGGTAAGAACTCTCCTTAGCTCTTCAAAATCTTTCACACATTCACTATCAAACTCAAAATCCACATCTTTTTGGAGTAGGCGCGACAATGGCAAAGCAATCTTGCTGAAATCCTTGATAAAGCGCCTATAAAATCCTGCATGTCCCAAAAATGAGCGGACCTCCCTCATAGATGAGGGGTGAGGTAAAGTGGTGATAAGATCGACCTTGGCCAGGTCTACAGAAATGCCTTCATGAGATACTACATGTCCTAACACTATGCCTTGTCGTACCATGAAGTGACATTTTTCAAAATTTAAGACAAGGTTAGTGTCAACACATCTAGCTAAGATCTTGGCCAAGTTCTCCAGACAATAATCAAATGAAGTACCGTAAACACTGAAATCATCCATAAACACTTCCAGACAATTCTCCATTAGATCGGAGAAGACACTCGTCATGCACCGCTGAAAGGTAGCGGGTGCGTTACATAGTCCAAATGGCATCCTTTTATAGGCAAAGGTGCCAAACAGACAAGTAAACATGGTCTTCTCCTGATCTTCAGGAGCAATATGTATCTGGAAGTAGCCAGTAAATCCATCAAGAAAGCAGTAGTGAGATTTACCTACCAAGCGGTCTAGCATCTGATTGATGAAGGGCAAGGGGTAATGGTCCTTTCGTGTAGCGGCGTTCAGTCTTCTGTAGTCAATACATACTCGCCACGCATTTTGTACCCTTTTAGTGACCATTTCACCGTCGTCCTTCTTGACTGTTGTGATGCCCGACTTCTTGGGGACAACTTGAACTGGGCTCACCTACTCACTGTCTGATATTGGGTATATGATACCCGCATCCAGTAATCTGGTGACCTCTTTCTTTACTACATCGAGGATGGTCGGGTTGGGCCTCCTTTGTGGTTGCCTAACCGGCCTAGCTCCATCTTGGAGAAATATCCGATGCATGCACTTGTGGGGGTCAATTCCTACAATATCCGCTAGGCTCCATCCTATTGCTTTCTTGTACTTTCTTAGAACATCTAGGAGCTTTTCTTCTTCTTCACTTGAAAGCTCACTACCAATAATGATCGAAAACTTTTGGTTGTCCTCTAAGAAAGCATACTTCAAATGAGATGGAAGGGGATTCAGTTCACTTTTTGCCTCAAGTTGAGGTTCCTTTTCATCAAGCTCATGGAGTTCATTCTTGACAACTTTCTCATGTTTATCCTCTTAGTCATCCGTCTCCTCAATAATAGTGTAGCACAACTTGTCATGGTCTTCTTCTTGCACTTCCGCTACCACTTCATCAATCACATCACATTGGAGCATGGAATGTTCTTCGGGAGGATGTTTCATGGCTTCTTCTAAATTGAACTTGATAGTCTTGTCTCCAACCTCAAAGGAATATGTGCCGGAGAAGGCATCTAACTTGAATTTGGAGGTCTTGAGGAAGGGTCTACCAAGTAGAACGGAGGATGAGCTTCTATTTTCTGTTGGAGGCATTTCAAGGATGTAAAAGTCAACCAGAAAAACCAAATCCTTGATCGCTGCAAGTACATCTTCCGCTATTCCCATAACTGTGATCACACTTTTATCGGCTAAGGCAAACCTCGCCGCCGACTTCTTTAATGAAGCTAAATTTAACCGCACATAGATAGAAAGTGGCATGATGCTTACACAAGCTCCCAAGTCACACATACAATCATGAAAAGTGCGTCCACCAATATAACAAGACACTAAGCAAGGTCCAGGGTCACCATATTTCTTTTGAATAGGTTCCATCAAGGAAGAAATTGAACTACCCAAGGATAATGTCTCCAATTCTCCTATCCTATCTTTGTGTGTACACAAGTCTTTCAAAAATTTTGCATACTTTAGAATTTGTTGAATAGCATCAAGAAGTGGTATGGTTACCTCAACCTTCTTGAATACTTGAAGCATGTTCAAATCAAATTCCGGTGTTTTCTTTGGCTTCTTCACCATGGAAGGGAACGGAATAGGAATGGACTCATCCACTATAGCTTTCCTCTTGGGTTCCTTGAGGTTTACTCCTTCTTCCTCATGCCTTTTGTCTACCACCTCTTCTTCATGTGTAGCTTCAACAACCATTTCTTCCTCATGAATGTCTCCCATGACCCTTGGAGGTATCTTCTCTAATGTAGTTCCCGACCGTAGAGTGATGGCGTTGAGACCACCCATTGAGTTTGGTTGGGGTTGGGACGGAAGGTTAGAAGAACTTGAGGGTTGGTTGGTGTTGTTGTTGGGAGTTGGTGGTTGGTTTGGCATGGTCATCTTTGAAAGCATGTTGGTGAGATTAGCCAATTGAGCGCCCAAGGCATCGAATTGAGCCTTGTTGCTCTCATCTCGCTTCTCCATGGCGGCTCTAAGCTCATCAACTTGATTGTTGGAAGATGGAGGGGTTTGGTTTTGGTTTGTTGTCTATGGTGTGGTGCTTGGTACTTGGTGTAGTTGTTTTGGTTTTGGTTGGAGTGGCCTTGGTTGGCTTGGTAGTTGGTATTGTTATGGTGGTATTGGGATGAAGATTGGTTGTTATTGTGGTGAGAAGAAGAGTTGTTCCATCTTTGGTTTTGATTGTTTCCTTGTGCATTATCCCTCCACCCTTGATGTTGATTACCACCTTGATGGTAATTATTTTGGCCTTAAGAAGGATAAGGTGGACGGTTGTTGTAGTTCACATTGGCTACTACAAGAGCATGTTCCTCTTGAATTTGTTGGCATTGATCGGTGTAATGAGTGGTGCTAGAGCACAAACCACAAATCCTAGGAGGGCCTTCAAGTTGAGCAATCAGAGGTGGGGCTTGGACGGCTTGGATGTAGTAGTATTCTTTTTTATCCTTTTATATTTGGTAAAGATGGTAGTCATATCTCCAAGTGTTTTAGTTAGACTTGATTCGGAAGGGGATGGTTGACATGGTAGAAATTGGCGGATTAAGAAATTAATATAAGAGATACGTTGTAAGTACAGTTCTTTACCAACAAAAATCCGCTTATCAATTTAGAAGGGTTGTCACAAAATTAGAATTAAAATAATGGGAGTATGAATCCCAGGTCGTCTCCCAACGAGTTGCATAAAGGTGTGCTATTCTATTAATCAGATGTTTTCCAAATTGGTTTTAAGTTTGATAACAGGAAATTAAATTAGAGAATTTATCTAATTTAAATAAAACTCTTGATCGGGAGTAGATTGATCGGAAGTTCTATCCTTGTTGGAGTCCTCCCAAGATTAATTGATAATTGAAGGTTGTTTTGCTCAGTTATCCTTTACTAGGTAGAGGAAAGTCAAGCAAGTTGGAAGTTTACTTCTGATCACAAGTTCTAATCCTCTCCCTTGGGAAGGATTAGTGTCAGTGACTAGAGAGCCATCCAAAAATAAACCCAATTACAATTTTTACTTTTGAGCATTCCAACTCAAGGTTCTCCTTTCAATCAACTCCCAATCAAGTTAGGGAACTACTCGCTCATTATGAATGTAAACTTCACAAAATAGGAAAGGGAAATAAAGAAAGACATGATAAATAATAATAATAATCAAAGAGACCAATTAAAAATAAAAATAGTTCTTGTATTAATAAATTCTAAAAATAATCCAATAGTAATTCTGAACAAATTAAGGATATGAAAGAGTAAGTGACAAGTAAGGAAAACAAACTAGAATGATGAAGTCTTGGAAGAGGTAATAACTCTTCTATATATCCCAATCCAAAAAGCAATAAAAACAAAATCCTAAGAACTATGGATGTGTAGAGAGAAAACCTAGAGGAGGAGTAAAATCAAATCTAAAAACTAGAAAATTATGTGGAATCAGTTGTCCCCCTTGGTCTCTGCATGTTCCCTGGCTCTAATCTGCTTTTCTGGGCCGAAAACTGGGTCAAAACATGGCCCAAAATTGCCCCCAGCAAATTCTGCAGATCGCGCACGTCACGCGATCGCGTCATCCACGCGTTCGCGTCATCCAGCATTTTGCCTTGCCACGCGTGCGCGTCGTCCACGCATTCGCGTCACTCGTACAGTTTCCAATCCATGCGTTAGCGTCAGACACGCGAGCGCGTCACTATGATTTCTCCATTTCGCGCGGTCGCGTGAGCCATGCGTCCGCGTCGCTTCTCGCTGGTCATCCCCTTAATTTCTTGTGTTCCTTCCATTTTTGCAAGCCTCCTCTCCAATCTCCAAGTCATTCGTGCCCTATAAAGCCTAAAACACTTAACACAAGGATCACGACATCGAATGGAATAAAGGAGAATTAAAATACATAATTAAAAGTCTCTAGGAAGCAAGTTTTCAACCATGGAGTAATTTTGGGAAGGAATTATAAATACATGCTAATCATATAAATAAGTGGGTAAAGACTTGATAAAACCACACAATTAAACACAATATAAACCATAAAATAATGGTTTATCAACCTCCCCACACTTAAACATTAGCATGTCCTCGTGCTTAGTTGAAGGAGATAAAATAAATGAGTAGGAACATGTAAAACTCATGCAATGCAATGCAACCTATACGTATGAATGCAACTATATGATTCTTGTCTACTTGATTAAAAGTAAATAAGCTCTTCAAGACAATCACAAATCAAATTCTACTAATTCAATTCTTATACAATAAGAACAGATAAAAATGCAAGAAGGTAGCTCATGAAAGCAGGAAACATAGAATTTAAGCATTGAACCCTCACTGATGATGTATGTACACTCTAGTCTCTCAAGTGTATAGGGTGATCACTCTACTCCCCTCTAATCATGCTTTCTAAAATTTGTTCTACACCTAACCAATCAACAACATTTAATGTACCAATACAAACATCATGAGGTCTTTTCAAGGTTGTAACGGGGCCAAGGTAAGGGTAAGGGTACATATATGGCTAAGTAAGCTTATAAATTGAATCTTTAATTAACCTAAGCTTTCACCTAACACATATATATATTCCATATAACTTTAAATTTTCATACCTAGCTACCCAAAATTTCCCTTTCACATTCCATACTTATGTATCAATTTTATTTCAATTTTATCATATCTGCATTGATCTTTGAATTTTATCTTAGCATTGGGGTAATTTTGTCCCCTTATTTATTTATTGAATATTTTTGGATTTTTTTTAAATAAGAATAAACAAAGCTTATCAATGCATATGGATTTTCAATTTTTATAGTTTCACATGAGTAGGTACCCAAATTCCCATTATTTTATCATGACACATTCCCTTATTATCTTTTGTTCCCACAATCTTTCCATACTCAATTAACTCAGAATTCTATCTTAAGCTAACCAAAGATTCAATTGGGATATATAATTATTTTTCTGCTTAAGGCTAGTGATGTGGTCAAATACAGAACAAATGGGATTTAAAGGCTCAAAGTGGCTAATAAAGGTAACTTAAGGGGTAGGCTTAATTGGGGTAAGTGAGCTGAACAAATAATGGCCTCAATCATATGCAAGCATATAAATATATTAAACATTGGACATATAGGATAAAACAAAATATAGAGTACAATCATAGAGAGATAAACACACAAGAATACAATATTTATGGTTAAATAATGTAACCATATAACTAAGCTCAAATCTTACGGGTTGTGTGTTCTTAGCTTTTAAACTATGTTCCAAATACAACTTCAAGCAAATTTAACATAAAAGTTTTGATTAAAATTAGTGAAATTTTGTTCAAAAAAATAGGGTCTTAGAAGAAACTTATTATCTTTTCAATCAAGTAGAACATGCATGCAACTAACCTATTACTATGCAATTTATCCTATTCTACAAAAGAAAAACTAACTAAATATCCTATTTTATTGGTGTTAGGGAAGAGAAATTACCTCCGGAAGTCAGGTACTGACCGACCTCCCCACACTTAAGGCTTTGCACCGTCCTCGGTGCCATCTGTCAGGAATAAAGGGGGGCTGGTAGCGGTATCCCTACAGTCGGGACCGTCATGGCTCCCTGTGCTGGTAAAGGAAGTGGAGTCTGGGGTGTCTGGGTCTTTGAAGTTTTCCATAAGTAGCTCCTTGAGGTATGTGAATCGGCGCTTGTTACGATGCTCTCTTAGCTTTGCTTTGTGGTCCTGCCGATCTAACCTTTCAAGTATCTAATGGAGCAGTTGATTTGTTGTAGGTGCTTGTGGTGTTAAAGGAGGAATGTCTTCAGCCGGCTCAGTAGGTTGGCTTGTAGTGGCTGCTAGTGGTCTGATATATTTCCCGTTAGGGACGTATTGATCATCCCGTGGAAGCATGGCTTTGGTGTCCCCAGCTCTGTATGAGACTCCAGCTGCTGAGACGAGATCTGAAACCAAGGCGGGAAAAGGTAAGTTGTCCGCAATTTGTACGTGCATGGCATTCTGGATGTGTCTTGGTAGGTTTAGAGGCTGGTCTGTAAGGATGCACCATAGTAAAACAGCCATGT